>NC_080174.1:32044904-32253906 GCF_950295315.1 Erinaceus europaeus
TAAGTGCAGGCATCACAGTGCACAAGGACCCAGATTCAAGTCCCTGGTCCCCAACTGCAGGGGTAAGGCTTCACAAGTGGTGAAGCAAGGCTGCAGATGTCTCTGTCTCTTTCCCTCTCTACCTTCCCCTCCCCTCTCAATTTCTCTCTGTCTTTATCCAATAATAAACAAAATATTTTTAAAAAAATAATACACCAGGAACCCACCCCATTCTCTATAAAACCCTTATTTCTCCCAGTCCTGGAACCTCAGTGTTCGGGCTCATTTTCAGCAGGCTTCTCTCGAACCATACCAATTGATACTGTCTGCTGATCTCAGCCTAATCAGTGCAACCAGTGTCTACAGACAACAGGTCTGTGAGGTCAGCCCTTCAGCTCCATTACTCTGATGAGACCATTCCTAGCTCATAAAACTCCTTAATTCCATTTTGGGTGGTGCACTTCCTAACAAAACCACAGCACCTAGATATAAGCCAGGGACCAAGAGATAGAGCACATGCATCCATAATTTAGGGGAAAATATATGCCTTAAAGCAAAAGTGCACAATAGTTTGCAGTGACTCAATAAGTGCAGCAAGTAGAAAGACTAAACTAGAGCCCCCACACCTATGAACATCTAATCTTTGACAAAGGGGCCCAAACTATTACATGGGGAAAGCAGAGTCTTCTCAACAAATGGTGTTGGAAACAATGGGTTGAAACATGCAGAAGAATGAAACTGAACCACTGTATTTCACCAAATACAAAAGTAAATTCCAAGTGGATCAAGGACTTGGATGTTAGACCACAAACTATCAGATACTTAGAAGACATCTTCAATGAAGCGAATCCAATTACAATGAAGACTAAGGCAAGTATAAACCTATGGGACTACATCAAATTAAAAAGCATCTTCATAGCAAAAGAAACCAATACCCAAACCAAGAGACCCCTCACAGAATGGGAGAAGATCTTTACATGCCATACATCAGATAAGAGTTTAATAACCAAGAGCTTGCCAGACTCAACAACAAGATAACAAATAACCCCATCCAAAAATGGGGGGAGGACATGGACAGAATAGTCACCACAGAAGAGATCCAAAAGGCCGAGAAACACATGAAAAAATGCTCCAAGTCTCTGATTGTCAGAGAAATGCAAATCAAGACAACAATGAGACACCACTTCACTCCTGTGAGAATGTCATACATCAGAAAAGGTAACAGCAGCAAATGCTGGAGAGGGTGTGGGGTCAAAGGAACCCTCCTGCACTGCTGGTGGGAATGTCAATTGGTCCAACCTCTGTGGAGAACAGTCTGGAGAACTCTCAGAAGGCTAGAAATGGACCTACCCTATGATCCTGCAATTCCTCTCCTGGGGATATATCTTGGCAGCACAATTTGTGATAGCCAAAACCTGGAAGCAACCCAGGCGTCCAACAACAGATGAATGGCTGAGCAAGTTGTGGTATATATACACAATGGAATACTACTCAGCTGTAAAAAATGGTGACTAAAAAAATAAATAAATAACAATTAAAAAAAAGAAAGACCAAACTAAACATGACACCATAAAATACTTAATCAAATAGTTTCTACTTAGACCTAGATACTCTCCTCACCTACTTCTTATTTCACTTCCCTCAATCACATCCATCCAAAAAGATCTGTGTACACATATGTTCTTGGCAGCACAATTTGTAATAGCCAAAACCTGGAAGCAACCCAGGCGTCCAACAACAGATGAGTGGCTGAGCAAGTTGTGGTATATATACACAATGGAATACTACTCAGCTGTAAAAAATGGTGACTTCACCGTTTTCAGCCAATCTTGGATGGACCTTGAAAAAATCATGTTGAGTGAAATAAGTCAGAAACAGAAGGATGAATCTCACTCTCAGGCTGAAGTTGAAAAAAAAGATCAGAAAAGAAAACACAAGTAGAACCTGAAATGGAATTGGCATATCTCACCAAAGTAAAAGACTCTGGGGTGGGTGGGTGGGGAGAATACAGGTCCAAGAAGGATTCAGAGGACCTAGTGGGGGTTGTATTGTTATATGGGAATCTGGGGAATGTTATGCATGTACAAACTATTGTACTTAGTGTTGAATGTAAAACATTAATTCCCCAATAAAAAAATAGTACTAAAAAAATAAATAAATAACAATAAAAAAAAAGAAAGACCAAACTAAACATGACACCATAAAATACTTAATCAAATAGTTTCTACTTAGACCTAGATACTCTCCTCACCTACTTCTTATTTCACTTCCCTCAATCACTCCAAGGCTAACCTTGTCAGACAAAGTAAGAACTACAAAAGCTGGATATAGACAAGAGACTAGCCTAATTTAATGGTGGCTCCTTTGATTACTATCAGACCATCTCAACTCCCGAGGCCCTAGTCAGGCAATTCTGGGATCCCCACACAGACATGATGGACCTAGACCTAACAGATCACTCTCTCCACTGACACTGGTCATTTCCATCAGGAACAACATAATGGACCCCTCTGTGGGCCCCTACAGGACCTTGCCCTCAATGTGGTAGGGAAGCTGGGCCAAAAGATTCTACCACTCAAGAAGATGGGTCCTGAAATTAGTGCAGCCTAGAATGTTCCTAGCTATAACCACAGAATGCAAGCTCAGATCTACAGGGATGCAGGTTACACAGGCTCCTGCACTGAATATGGACCACAGATCAAATCCGAGGGGGTTTACAGTTAATGGTATTTAATTTTTTTTCTTTGATTTAAAAAAATTATTTATTTTTTACCAAACCAATGCTCAGCTCTGGCTTATGGTGGTGTGGACAATTGAACCTGGGACTTGGGAGCCTCAGGCATGAGAGTCTGTTTGCATAACCATTATGCTATCTATCCCCATCCCCAATTAATGGTATTTCTATACTTCCCCCAAATTTGGGAGCTACTTTCTTCCCTGATCCAGCTTTCTAGTCCTATTTTTAGCTCTGACACCATATCCCCAAATAATACCTTGGTCCACCTGTATGTAAGCTGTCCGGTTCAGGTAAAAATTAGTGAAGTTGGGAGTCGGGCGGTAGCGCAGCAGGTTAAGAGCATGTGGCTCAGAGCCCAAGGACCAGCGTGAGGATACCGGTTAGAGCCCCTAGCTCCCCACCTGCAGGGGAGTCGCTTCACAAGCGGTGAAGCAGGTCTGCAGGTGTCTTTCTTTCTCCCTTCTCTGTCTTCCCCTCCTCTCTCCATTTTTTTCTCTCCTATCCAACAGTGACATCAATAACAACAACAATAAAACAAGGGCAACAAAAGGGAATAAATAAATAAATAAATATTTTTAAAAATTTAGTAAAGTTATGGGCCCCTTGGAATATACCTAAAATAGACCTATTAACTTTTTCCAAATGGAGACCCCAAATCTCATATGCTATATTCTTGTCTTTAGGTTCCTGACATTTTGTTATGTTTTATATCTTATTTTTCCCATTTTGTTGCCCTTGTTGTTTATCATCGTTGTTATTGTTATTGCTGTCGTTGCTATTGGATAGCACAGAGAAAAATCAATAAAGAAGGGGAAGGCAGAGAGCGGGAGAGAAATATAGACACCTGCAGACCTGCTTCACCACCTGTGAAGCGAACCTCCTTCAGGTAGGGAGCCAGCAGCTCAAATCGGGATCTTTACGCTGGTCCTTGCACTTTGTGCCATGTGCACTTAACCTGCTGTGCCACCGCCTGGCTCTCCTGCTTTATATCTTTTTTTTCTTGCCTCCAGGGTTATTGCCAGGGCTCGGTGCCTGCACCACGAATCCACTATCCTGGAGACCATTTTTTCCCCTTTTGTTGCCCTTGTTTTATCATTGTTGTGGTCATTATTATTGTTGTTGCTGCTGCTGTCGCTGGATAGGACACAGAGAAATGGAGAGAGGAGGGGATGACAGAAAGGGGGAGAGACTTTGAAGCGACTCCCCTGCAGGTCTCTGTCCTATCCAACAGTATCAATAACAACAATAATAATAATAACTATAACAAAGATAAAACAACAAGGGTAACAAAAGGGGAAAAAAGCATTCATTCACATTGTTGATGCCTTGCTTTGTAGAGGAAGGACTTACATGTCAATGGTATCTGTGGGGATTTCAAATGAGAACACCACTAACCCTGAAGAAAAGAAATGTAATAACTGGGCAGGGGTAGATAGCATAATGGTTATGCAAAGTGACTCTCACGCCTGAGGCTCCAAAGTCCCAGGTTGAAACCTCTGCACCACCATAAACTAGAGCTGAGCAGTGCTCTGGAAATAAAAAAGAAATGTAAGAACTGTAAATAAAACAGCCTGGTGGGGTTCAGGCTGCAGTGCAGCAGGTTAAGCACACATGGCGCGAAACTCAAGGACTGGCGTAAGGATCCCAGTTAGAGCCCCTGGGTCCCCACCTGCAGGGGGGTCGCTTCACAAGCAGTGAAGCAGGTCTGCAGGTGTCTATCTTTCTCTCCCCCCTCTTTGTCCTCCCCTCCTCTCTCCATTTCTCTCTATCCTATCCAGCAATGACATCAATAACAACAACCACAACAATGATAAAAACAAGAGCAACAAAAAGGAAAATAAATAAAACTTAAAAAAAAAATTTTAAATAAAGTAAAATAAAATAAAAACCAGCCTAGTTAGACTAGATCTTGGGCTGAACAGGATTAAGAGATAAAATTCTCAAGAAATTCATGTCAGATAAAGGAATCTGGTCTTAAATTTTCAGAAGAGCACTAGTGGTTTCTGGTCAGAAATATGAATATTTTGAAATGAAGCAAGAAGATCAATGTATGGAATGAACTAGAAAGTCATCCATCAGTAGAGTTCAAGCCATGCATACATGAGGTCCTACAGTTTCACCTTCAACATCATGTAACAAGGTAAAACCAAAAGGGAGTATCATAAATGGCAGAGGTTTGTGATTATCTTTCTTTCACATAAATTTATACAATTTTTTTAAAAAAGATTACTCAGGAATCTACATGTTAAGAATTAATCCAGGGGGAGTCGGGCTGTAGCGCAGCGGCTTAAGCGCAGGTGGCGCAAAGCACAAGGACCAGCATAAGGATCCCGGTTCGAACCCCGGCTCCCCACCTGCAGGGGAGTCGCTTCACAGGCGGTGAAGCAGGTCTGCAGGTGTCTATCTTTCTCTCCTCCTCTCTGTCTTCCCCTCCTCTCTCCATTTCTCTCTGTCCTATCCAACAACGACAACAACAATAATAACTACAACAATAAAACAACAAGGGCAACAAAAGGGAATAAATAAATAAAATTAATATTAAAAAAAGAAAAAAAAAGAATTAACCCAGGAGAATAAAAAGAATGTTCATGTGGAAGTCGGGCTGTAGCGCAGCAGGTTAAGTGCACAGGCTCAAAGCGCAAGGACCAGCCTAAGGATCCCAGTTAGAGGCCCTGGCTCCCCACCTGCAGGGGAGTTGCTTCACAGGCGGTGAAGCCGGTCTGCAGGTGTCTATCTTTCTCTCCCCCTCTCTGTCTTCCCCTCCTCTCTCCATTTCTCTGTCCTATCCAACAACGACAACATCAATAACAACAATTACTACAACAATAAAAAACAAGGGCAACAAAAGGGGAAATAAATAAAATTTTAAAAAAGAATGTTCATATAATGAAAGGTGGCAAAGAGGGTAAGTGCCTGGACAAAGACTGGCTACTGGTCTACCTCAATTTACTCGAGTCAGAAGCTTCCTTTTTGACTACTTGCACACCCATTTTCAAACAGTCACAGATTCTTGGTAGTTAAATTATTTTTCTTTCTCAAATTTACTGTCTCCTTTTTAAAAAATATTTGATATATTGATATTTTATTTTAATGGAAGGGGAAAGATATATAGAGAGAGACACTGCTCTACTCTAGTTCATGGTGGTAGTGAGGATTAAACCTGGGACCCATAGGCATGAGTTTTTTGCATAACCAATCTGCTGTCTCCCTAGCTCCTAATGCCTCCTTTGTATATTTTCACTGTTCAGTTTTATTTTTTATATATTTATTTATTTTCCCTTTTGTTGCCCTTGTTTTTTTATTGTTGTTGTAGTTATTCTTGTTGTTATTGATGTCATCATTATTAGCTAGGACAGAGAGAAATGGAGAGAGAATGGGAAGACAGAGAGGGAGAGAGACAGACAGACTTCTCTGCTTCATTGCCTGTGAAACACTCCCCTGCAGGTGAGGAGCCAGGGGCTTGAATTGGAATCCTTACATCGGTCCTTGTGCTTTCACTGTTCAGTTTTAGAGATGATTACTTCTCACTTAATTGTCATCACCAAGTTTTTCTAGTATTTCCTACTAGTTTCTCTCTCTCTTGCCATCAGGGTTTTTGCTAAGGCTTGGTGCCTGCATTACAAATCCACTGCTTCTGGCAGCCTTTTTTTTATAATAAATACAGGCAGAGAGGCAAGAGTGATCAGTGGACTGAAAAGTACTAAGAGAAGGACCTCATAACACCCTATAATAATGGTTAAACCAAGGAGAAACATTGGAGAAATGAACCAGAAAAAAGTCCAGCTAAATGCCCCCCAAAGATAGAAGCACAGAAGAATGAGATCAACATCCAAACTCTTATTGAGGAATTAGTCACAGGAGTGAGGAAAAAGTTTGAAAGAACTGTCATCAGAAATGCAGAAGCAAGCAAGACTCTGAAAGAAAGCACTATCTTGAGGTAATTAAAGAGCTGAAAGCTGAAATAGCTGAGCTAAAAGCACAACTAGCTGAACAAGCTAATAGGTTATCAAAACAGGGTAATAAATAGCTGAGCTCCAGAAAACAACAGAGGGGAGAAAGGACAGAATGAGGCAGAAAGCAGAATTAGCAGATTATGAATTAGAGAAAACTAAGAAAATAAGAGATCTCAAAGAGATTAAGAGATACTGAAAACAACAACAGAGACATAAAGAATGACTTCAAAAGAAATAATATACATAGAGCTTGGGTAGTGGTGCAGCAGGTTAAGCACACGTGGCACAAAGCCCAAGGACAGGCTTAAGGATCCCAGTTTGAGCCCTGGCTCCCCACCTGCAAGGGAGTCGCTTCACAGGCAGTGAAGCAGGTCTGCAGATGTATTTCTTTCTCTCCCCCCTCTATCTTCCTTTCCTCTCTCCATTTCACTCTGTCCTATCCAACGACGACATCAACAACTACAACAACAATAAAACAACAAGGGCAGCAAAAGGGAAATAGTGAGACTGTTGCGCAGCAGGTTAAGCGCACATGGCGCAATGCGCAAGGACCGGCATAAGGATCCCTGTTAGAGCCCCAGGCTCCCCACCTGTAAAGGAGTCGCTTCACAAGCAGTGAAGCAGGTCTGCAGGTGTCTATCTTTCTCTCCCCCTTTTCTGTCTTCCCCTCCTCTCTCCAATTCTCTCTGCCCTATCTAGCAACAATAACATCAATAACAATGACTACAACACTAAAACAACAAAGGCAACAAAAGGGAAAATAAATATAAAAAAATTTTAAAAGACAAATATATATGAAACTTAAAAAAGATAGGGATGAGAAGGAGTTGGGCGGTAGCACAGCAACGCAAAGTACAAGGACTGGCGTAAGGATCCTGGTTCAAGCCCCAGCTCCCCACCTGCAGGGGAGTTGCTTCACAGGCGGTGAAGCAGGTCTGCAGGTATCTATCTTTCTTTCCCTCTCAGTCCTCTATTTCTCTCTGTCCTATCCAACAACAATGACATCAATAACAACAATAATTACAACAACAATAAAAAAACAAGGGCAACAAAAAGGAAAATAAACAAATATTTAAAAACATAGATAGGGATGGACATTAGTGCTCAGAGGATCAATCAATCAGGAGGACTTAATGATTATCAACATCTATGCACCCAAGGAGAGGCCATCTAAATACATCAAATATCTGCTGAAAGAGCTACAGTAATATATTAACAGCAACACAGTAATAGTATGGAACTTCAACACCCCACTCTCTCAACTTCACAGATCATCCAGGCAGAAAAATCAATAAAGAAACAAGGGAGATAAATGAAGAGATAGATAAATTAGAACTACTGGACATTTTCAGAGTAAAAATGGTGATTTCACCATTTTCAGCCCATCTTGGATGGAGCTTGAAGAAATTATGCTAAGTGAAATAAGTCAGAAACAGAGGATGAATATGGGATGATCTCATTCACAGGCAGAAGTTGAAAAACAAGATCAGAAGAGAAAATACTTCCCCAATAAATAAATAAATTTAAAAAAAAAGAAAGAAAGAAAATACTAAGCAGAACTTGGACTGGAGTTGGTGTGTTGCACCAAAGTAAAAGACTCTGGGGTGCATGGGGGGAGGGGAGAGTTCAAGTCCTGGAACATGATGGCAGAGGACCTAGTGGGGTTTGTATTGTTGTGTGGAAAAATGAGAAATGTTATGCATGTACAAACTATTGTATTTACTGTCAACATTAACACCCCCCCATTGCTTCACTGCTCATGAATTTCCATTCCTGCAGGAAGGGGTGAGAAGCTCCTCATACTCAAGAGGGTGGACACTGCCCAGCCCCTATCAGTATCTCTCTTTCCTCTTATCATTTCCTGTACTAAACATATCAGTATCTCTCTTTCCTCTTACCATTTCCAGTATTAAACCTGTCTAACCTGTCTCATTCCCAAGTCAGAAATCTTTTGAGTTGTCCAGGTGGTCTGGAAGGTGGTACAGTGGATAAAGCACTGGATTATCAACCATGAAGTCCTGAGTTCAATCCCTAGCAGCACATGTACCAGTGTGATATCTGGTTCTTTCTCTCTCTGCCTTTCTCATGAATAAATAAATAAACAAATAAATAAATAAATAAAGTTGTCCAAAGCAACATTATCAAGTTAAGATTCCCTAGCAAAGAACCCAACACCACTTTTAGAAGTGTCTATCCTCATCAACAGAAGCTGACTTAGAAGATCTGAAAGGGAAACTAAAAGCAGGACCTGATCAAATTGTAAGTAGGGCACCAAAGTAAAAACCCAGTGGTGAGGGGTAGACATGTAGCTTCCTGGGCCAGTGGGGGGTGGGAGTGGGCGGGAGGGATGGGTCACAGTCCTTTGGTGGTGGGAATGGTGTTTATGTACACTCCTAGCAAAATGTAGACTTATAAATCAGTAGTTAATTAATATGAGAGGGGGAAATCAATTGTATGTCTCAAAGTTTCTCAAAAGACAAACTGAATCTTTTTAATATATAGGCTACGTATTTGATATGCGGACTCTCTCAAAAGCCTAAACCAAGTAGATTAGAAGCTTCCAATAGCACAGCTATATACAAGATACTGGGTACTGTACAGCAAACCATAACAAAGGGACTTTTCAAAGTTAACCCAATTAACAAATAATGTGATAATAATATTAACTACTGATTGTCTTTTTGAACCCTAAGACAGCAGGAACCTCACATCTTCACTATAGAGCCCCTACTTCCCCCAGTCCTGGCACCCTTGGATAGGGCCCACTTTCCCGTATGCATCTCCCAATCCAAACCAAATAATATTGCATCCGCCGATCACAACCTAACCAAAGCAACAATTGCCATCTCAACATGCTTCACCTCAGACTGTATCCAGAGACTTCACGTGTGGAATGACAACCCTTCAGCTTCATTACTCGGGTGAGACCTTTCCTTTAATAGTACACTCTAATTTCATCTCAGGTAGTTCACTTTCTAACAAAGTCCCATAACCTAGATATACACCAGTTTCTGTGAGAGAGAGCTTATGTGCACACGTATCCATAAACTACTGCAAAATATATACCTGAAAGCAGGATTACACTAGAGTTTGCAGTGAGTACCTCCCTAACACTTCCTCTCCACTATTCCAAGCTTGGGATCCAGGATTGCTCAACAAATTGTTTGGCTTCATATGTTAACTCTCTTTTCAATCACCAGGTTCCAGATGCCACCAGGATGCTGGCTAGGCTTCCCTGGATTGAAGACCCCACCAATGTGTCCTGGAGCTCAGCTTCCCCAGAGACACGCCCTACTAGGGAAAGAGAGAGGCAGACTGGGGGTATGGACCGACCAGTCAACGCCCATGTTCAGCGGGGAAGCAATTACAGAAGCTAGACCTTCTACCTTCTGCAACCCTCAACGACCCTGGGTCCATGCTCCCAGAGGGCTAGAGAATGGGAAAGCTACCATGGGAGGGGGTAGGTTATGGGGATTGGGTGGTGGGAATTGTGTAGAGTTGTACCCCTCCTACCTTATGCTTTTGTTCACTAATCCTTTCTTAAATAAAAAATTAAAAAAAAAAAAAAAGAAGTATCTATCACTACTTTTCTAACCATCACTGCTACCCTCACCTGTTCCAGTCAGCTACACAATAGATTCTCTACCATAACTAGACATTCCTATAGTGCAAGTTCAGGGCATACATTATTCAGAAATAATGTCAGCAGAATGCAGAGGAATTTACTCACATAAGATGATCATACTTCCCCTCGACATCAGTAACAACAATAATAACTACAACAATAAAACAAGGACAACAAAAGGGAATAAATATTTTTAAATTTTTTTAAAAAGAAAAAAAAAGATGATCATACCCTAAACGATCATCACTGCCCTTTCTTCCTTGTTTCAGTAGAGACATGTCTGTTTTTTTATTATCTTTATTTATTTATTTACTTGATAGAGACAGCCAGAAATTAAGAGGGAAGCAGGAGACAGAGATACCTACAGCACTGCTTCACCACTTGTCTTCAAAGCTTTCTCCCTGCTGCTGGGGGCCGGTGGCTTGAACCCGGGTCTTTGTGCACTGTAACGTGCAGTAAACCAGGTGCGCCACCACCTGGCACCAAGAATTCCTTATTCCTCTTTGCATTAAGCTATCTTCATTTCCCTTTTATTTAAATTTTTGTTATTAATATTTTACTACAAGTTTATAAAATTACAATGTATCATTTCCCTTTTATTTTCTTGAGGAACAGACCTGTTTACTGAGATATTTATCAGAAACTAAACCTGACTTCACTATGACAACATGTAAATTAAAATTATAACTGTTCCTTTGGGTATTCTAGTAACATGGGTAGGTAATGAGTATATTGGGCTGGGAAAGAGCTCAAGTGGTATCAGACTTACACGCCTGAGGTTTCTGGTTCAACTCCAATGTTCTAGGGTACTCTGGTTTGTCTCTCTGGTGTAATATATAAGTCTTTAAGAAAAAATGGAAGTGTGGTCCAGGAACTGGCACAGTGGATAAAGCATTAGACTTTAAAGCATGAGGTCCTGAGATTGATCCCTGGCAGCCATGTATCAGAGTAGTCTGGTTCTTTCTATCTCCTCCTATCCCTCTCATTAATTAATAAATAAAATATATTTTAAAAAGGGAGTCGGGCAGTAGCACAGTGGGTTAAGCACAGGTGGCACAAAGCTCAAGGATCAGTATATGGATCCCCACCTGCAGGGGTCGCTTCACAAGCGGTGAAACAGGTCTATAGGTGTCTATCTTTCTCTCCCCGTCTTCCCCTGCTCTCTCCATTTCTCTCTGTACTATCCAACAACGATATCAATAATAACTACAATAAAAAACAAGGGTAATAAAAAAGGAATATATATATATATATATATATATATATATATATATATATTAAAAAAAAAAGGGAGTCAGGCGGTAGCTCAGCAGGTTAAGCACATGTGGCACAAAGCACAAGGACCAGCCTAAGGATCCTAGTTTGAGCCCCCGCTCCCTCCCTGCAGGGGAGTCACTTCACAGGTGGTGAAGCAGGTCTGCAGGTGTCTACCTTTCTCTGCCCCTCTCTGTCTTCCCCTCCTCTCCATTTCTCTCTGTTCTATCCAACAATGACAACATCAATAATAACTACAACAATGAAAACAACAAGGGCAACAAAAGGGAATAAATATTTTAAAAAAGGATTTAAAAAAAAGAAAAATAGGAGGGGGCAAGGGTAGATAGCATAATGGTTATACAAAGAGACTCTCATTACTGAGGCTCCAAAGTCCAAGGTTCAATCCCCCACACTACCATAAGCCAGAGCTGAGCAGTGCTCTGGTTAAAAAAAAAAAAAAAAAAAAAGGGGGAGTCGGGTGGTAGCACAGTGGGTTAAGCATACGTGGTGCAAAGCGCAATGACCGGCCTAAGGATCCCGGTTCAAGCACCCAGCTGCCACCTGCAAGGGGGTCGCTTCACAAGCAGTGTGTCTATCTTTCTCTCCTCCTCTGTCTCCCCATCTCTCTTGATTTCTCTCTGTCCTATCCAACAACAACAATAACTATAACAAAAAAACAAGGGCAACAAACGGGAATAAATAAAATAAATTTTTAAAAAATTTAAAAAAAAGAAAAAAGAAAAAAATGGGAGGTGGTACAGTGTACAATGCAGGACTTGTATGTGTTAAGTCCCAAGTTCAATTCCTGGTATCATATATGCCAGACCAACACCATAGTTTCACGCTCACTCTCTCTTTTAAAAGATTTTGTGGGGAGTCGGGCTGTAGCACAGCGGGTTAAGCGCAGGTGGCGCAAAGTGCAAGGACCAGCGTAAGGTTCCCGGTTCGAGCCCCCAGCTCCCCACCTGCAGGGGAGTCACTTCACAGGCGGTGAAGCAGATCTGCAGGTGTCATCTTTCTCTCCCCCTCTCTGTCTTCCCCTCCTCTCTCCATTTCTCTCTGTCCTATCCAACAACGATGACATCAATAACTACAACAATGAAACAACAAGGGCAACAAAAGTTGAATAAAATAAATTTAAAAAATTAAAAAAAGATTTTGTGGTCCAGGAGGTGGCGTAGTGGCTAAGACACTAGACTCTCAAGCATGAGGTCCTGAGTTCAAGCCCCAGGAGCACATGTACCAGAGCGATGGCTGGTTCTTTCTCTCCTCCTATCTTTCTCATGAATAAATAAATAAATTCAAAAAAAAGAAAGAAAGAAAAAGATATGCTGTTAAAAAAAAAGGATTTTATTTATTTACTCATGAAGAAGATGGGGGAGAGAGAGAGAGAGAGAGAAGGGGAGGGAAGGGGAAGAGAGAAGGAACCAGGCATCGCTGGTACATCTGCTGCAGGGGATTGAACTCAGATCCTCATGCTTGAAAGGCCAAAGCTTTATCTACTGCACTACCTCCCAGACCCACTAGTTTTCTCTTTCTAAATAGTGGATAAACTTTGAATGAGTATTCTGTCACTATTTTCCCCACAAATACCATGATGGTGAGTAATTTTGCAGAGATTAGAGGTTTTCTTTTCTTTTCTTTTTTTTTTTTTTTGATTAGAGGTTTTCTAAGGAATGTCTATATGTAACGCAATAGTAGAAATGTTGGTATCTGCAGTTTCCAAAATCTATCATGTACATTAGTTTCACATCTTAGTCACTTTTTTCTTTGCCTGAACTGCTCATCCTTTCCCAAACTGAGCTAATAAGTGTGAACTACTATAGATGTATTTAATTCCCATCCCTTTATTAGATCACTGAAGACAGTTTAGCAAACTCTACTGCAATTATTTGCTTTCTAATCTTGTTCTTAAATATAAGTATGCATCAAAAATACCCAGAGGAGTTAAAATATAAGATTGGAGAGTGGCTGCTTTCTCCTGTGCATGACCCAGGTTTCAGTCTAGCCCAAACCACACTGAGGGATCTTTCTTAGTATCTTTCCTTCTCTCCTTGTTATCTTTTTATCTGAAAAAGTCAGCCAAGAGCAGTAAAGCACAAGTCTAATGTAGGCATACTTCATGGTCCTCAATCCAGAAGGCAAAAAGATACTTTTTTCTGAGATCAACATATCACATCCTTATAAGGCATTTCATCAATCTGCATGGATTTGTGCCTACATCTAGCAGTGAGCTTGAAAACTGACTTTTGGAAGGCTGGGTGGTGACGCACCTGGTTGAGCATGTATGTTACCATGGACAAGGACCCAGGTTTAAGTCCCTGAACCCCACCTGCAGAGGGAAAGCTTTGCAGTGGTGAAGCAGTGCTGCAGGTGTCTCTCTGCCTCTCTCCCTATCACCTTCTTCCCTTTTGATTTCTAGCTGTCTCTATCCAATAAACAAATAAAGATAGTGGTCCAGGAGGTGGCACAGTGATAAAGCTTTGGACTCTCAAGCATGAGATCCTGAGTTCGATCCCTGGCAGCACATGTGCCAGAGTGATGTCTGGTTCTTTCTCTCTCCTCCTTTCTCATTAATAAGTAAATAAAATCCTTAAAAAATAAATAAATGTATTGTTGTGTGGAAAACTGGGAAATGTTGTGCATGTATTGTATTTACTGTTAAATGTAAAACATTAATTCCCCAATAAAGAAATTTAAAAAATAAAATAAAATAAAGATAATATAAAAAGAAAAAAGAAAAACTGACTTTTGGTGGTTTATAAAAGGTAATTTCCAGGGTGATGAGTCATATGCTATCCATTTTGAAACAGACTCCCCCTTTTTTGTTTTTTTTTTTAACCAGAGCACTGCTCAGCTCTGGCTTATGGTAGTGTGGGGGATTGAACCTTGGACTTTGGAGCCTCAGTAATGAGAGTCTCTTTGTATAACCATTATGCTATCTACCCTTGCCCCCTCCTATTTTTCTTTTTTTTAAATCCTTTTTTAAAATATTTATTCCCTTTTGTTGCCCTTGTTGTTTTCATTGTTGTAGTTATTATTGATGTCGTCATTGTTGAAACAGAGTGTAAATATAATTTGAACAGGATAGGATGAAGATGCCTCCCTCTCTATCTAGTGACAAAACAGACCCAGAGCAATAAACTAACATGCAAGGACCTTCCCATTCTCTTTACAATCCTTATTTCTCCTAGTCTTGAAACATTAGGACTACTCCCATATTTTCTGATGTTTCTTCTATCTGATTCTTTACTGTCATACTGTCTCTGTGAACTACATCAATGCTACCAGTGTTGCCATATCACATTATGCAGCTACTGACTTGTTACTGCGTATTGTCTCCAGATACAGGGTAGAGCCTAGGGTACTGGGTATACTTGTACATTGTAAGAGGCAATTATATAACTCAAAGTAAAAGTGCTTAATAGCCCTCCGTGGTTAGTCCCAAGGTCTAAACCTAATAAACCTGGGATCCTAGTAAAAGGGCCTAAAGAGGGTATCAAATACTCCAATCAATTATACTTAGACTAAATAAGCTTGGCAATCTAGTAGAAGGGCCCCAAAAAAGGCAAACCCCATAAACCTAATACTGGTTTGGATACAACAAATGACACTCAATACTTTATAAGAACTGGGAGAAAGTCCAAGCTTGTCAGATAAAGAAAAGACTACAAAAGCTGGATAAAGGCAAGAAAATGGCTCACGGCCTTTTTGGTCAATACCAGGTCACCCCATCATCTGGGGCTCTAGTAGGGATTCCTACATAGATATAATAGGCCTAGACCTTTAAGATCCTTCTCTCTACCATCACTAGGTCCCTTACACCAGGAACATTATCACAAGCCCTCTCATGCACCACTCCAGGAACTTGTCCTCCCTATAAAGTAGCAATGGTTGAAATTGCCACTCTCTCCAAAAAGAGGCTAGGTCATCGTACACTGGCATTTGAGGAAGCCAGGTCCTGAAATAAATGCAGCCTAGAATGTTCCCAACTGTGACCATGAACTGCGAGCTCAGACCAACAGGGATTCAGAGGTTACACAGGCTCCTGTGCTAAATATGAATATATCTGGGCCCTGGGTCAGGTTGATGGGGTAAATAGTAAATTTTATTCACAGATTTGCTTCAAGTTTGGGAGCTACTCTCTGTCCTAATTCAACTTTCTAGCCTTACTCTTTTTTGGTTTTTTTGCATCTAGGATTATTGCCTGCACTATGAATCCTCTGCTCATAGATGTAATTTTTTTTCCCCTTTTGTTGCCCTTGTTTTATCATTCTTGTGGTTATTATGGTTTTTGTTGCTATCGTTGTCAGGACAGAGAGAAATTGAGAGAGGAGGGGAAGAGAGAGGGGAAGACAAAAATAGACACCTACAGACCTACTTTATTGCTTGTGAAACGACCTCCCTGTAAGTGGAGAGCCGGGGGCTCAAACAGGGATCCTTTGGCCGGTCCTTGCACTTCACGTCAAATGTGCTTCACGTCACTGTACTACTGCCCGACCTCCCTCTAACCCTACTCTTTTTTTTTAATTTTTTTATATTTATTTTCCCTTTTGTTGCCCTTATTGTTTTTTATTGTTGTAGTTATTATTGTTAGTGATGTCATCATTGTTAGATAGGACAGAGAGAAATGGGGAGAGGAGGGGAAGATAGAGAGGGGGAGAGAAAGATAGGCAGACCTGCTTCACCGCCTGTGAAGCGACTCCCCTGTATGTGGGGAGCTGGGGGCTTGAACCGGGATCCTTACACGGGTCCTTGGCTTTGCGCCACGTGAGCTTAACCCACCCAACTCCCCCCTAACCCTACTCTTAACTCTGAATATCATCTTGCCAGAAAACATTTTTAGACTACCTCCATGTTAGTTGTCATACTCAAGCAAAAACTACGAAAGTCATGGGCCACTTGGAACATACCTAAAATAGACTTCCTAGCTTCTTCCCACCCAAAGACTCCTAATTTCATCTGCTCTGTTCCTACCTTTGGATTCCTGTTTCTTAAACAATTTGGCCTGCTTTGTATCAATCAAATTGTTGATGTTACTATGACTCCATCCTGACTTCCCTGGGCAGACCACCTCACCAATGTGTCCCAAAGTCTCACTTCTCCAAAGCCCTACTTCACTAGGGAAAGATAGAAACAGACTGCCAATGCCCATGTCCAGCATAGAAGCAATTACAGAAGCCAAAATTCCCATGCAATTACAGAAGCCAAAAAGATTCTCATGCCTGAGGCTCCAAAGTCTCAGGTTCAATTCTCCCCACTAGTCCCCTACCCCTACACCACCATAAACCATAACTGAAAAAAGAAAGAAAAGAAGGGGCCCAGTGGTCACACACCTGGTTGAATGCATGTTAGAGTGCACAAGGACCCAGGTTCGAGCCCCCAGTCCCTACCTGCAAGGGGAATGCTTTGCAAGAGGTGAAGCAGTGTTGCAGGTGTCTCTCTGTCTCTCCTTATCATCCCTTTCCCTCTCGATTTCTGGTTGTCTCTATCCAGTAAATAAAATAAAGATAATAAAAAAATTTTTAAAAAGAGGGTGGGGGTAGATAGCATAATGGTTATGCCAAAAGACTCTCATGTCTGAGGCTCTTCTTCTACCGTTTGCCCTTCTTCCGTAGCCAGTCAACAGCATCAGGTTGAGCCTGATGTAAAGTTTCGAGACCTCCTTTGAATCTGGAGAGGTGGCAGTCGTTGACTATGTGGGTCATAGTCTGTCTGTAGCCGCAGGGGCAGTTCAGGTCGTCTCTGGCTCCCCAGTGATGGAACATAGCGGCGCACCGGCCATGGCCTGTTCGATAGCGATTGAGGAGGGCCCAATCTGAGGCTCTAAAGTCCCAGGTTCAATCCCCTGCACCACCATAAGCCAGAGCTGAGCAGTGCTCTGGTAAAAAAGAAAGAAAAAGGGAGACGGATGGCAGCGCAGCGGGTTAAGTGTAGGTGGCACCAAACGCAAGGACCAGCATAAGGATCCCAGTTCAAGCCCCCGGCTCCCCACCTGCCGGGGAGTCACTTCACAGACGGTGAAGCAGATCTGCAGGTGTCTATCTTTCTCTCCCCCTCTGTCTTCCCCTCCTTTCTCTATTTCTCTCTGTCCTATCCAACAGTGACGATATCAAGAACAATAATAATAACTATAGCAACAATAAAACAACAAGGGCAACAAAAGGGAAAATAAATAAAGAAGAAAAAGAATTTTGGTCCATGTTCCCAGATTGGGAGAAATGATAGAGGAAGATGATCAGAGGGCTCTGAACTCCAACTCCATCAGTAAAGGAAAAGGACATTTGGAAGTAGTAATAGGTGTGGGCATGACTTGGAAGACAGGGCAGGACCGTAGGAAAAAACAAAAAGGGCAAATATATATAAATATAGATAGATAGCTATAGAAATAGTCAATTCATATCTGCAACCTTGGGAGAACTACTGTAGCTTCCAATGGAGGGAATGGGGAAACAGAACTCTGGTGATGGTTACAGTGCAGAATTATACCCATTATCTTATAATTTTTTGTTGTTGTTTTGCCTCCAGGGTTATTGCTGGGGCTCAGTGCCTGCACCATGAATCCACTACTCCTGGAGGCTATTTTTTCCCCCTTTTGCTGCCCTTGTTGTTGTAACCTTGTTGTGGTCATTATTGTTGCTGATGTCATTCATTGTTGGACAGGACAGAGAGAAATGGAGAGAGATGGGGAAGACAGAGGGGGGAGAGAAAGACAGACACCTGCAGACCTGCTTCACCGCCTGTGAAGCGACTCCCCTGCAGGTGGGGAGCCAGGGGCTCAAGCTGGGATCTTTATGCTGGTCCTTGTGCTTTGCGCCACATGCGCTTAACCTGCTGAGCTACCTCCTGACCCCCAATAATTTTGTAAATCAATGTCACTAACAAAAAAAAGGTACTTGACCCACACCAATAGCCCAAATTGTGCAGTGTTCTCAATACTGAATAAATCAATAAAACAAATCTAAATTTGATTATGACTTAGTCTCTGCCTAAAAACTTCAGCGCTAGGGGGCCTGGTGGTGGTGCATATGGTTAAGCATGCACATTACAGTTCACAAAGACCTGGGTTCAATCCCCTGGTCCCCACCTGCAAGAGGAAAGCTTCACAAGTGGTGAAGTAGGGCTGCAGTTTTCTTTCTGCCTCTTTCCCTATCTCCCCTTCTCCTTTCAATTTGTCTCTATCCAATAATAATAATAAAGATTAAAGGAAAACAAACTCAGTGCTTTCAACTGGCATAAAGTTAAACAAATTGTCAGAATCCTGCTTACAAACACCTGAGTAACTTCTGCTTACTGGTGTTAGTCTGTGTCATTCTCTCCCACTTCCCAAGACTCTACTCTGTCACTTTCTTTTCAGACCCCTGAATTTGCTGTTTATTCCCCCAACCAGCAACACCAAAGGTCCTCTGCAGAAAGTAAGCAATGTTCTATCATCTTTGATAGTTGGCTTAATATTTCAGCCTTCCCTAGCTACCTTACCAAGTCAGGTCTTTTGCTATATACTTTCATATTGTGGCATAGAAGGTGGCACAGTGGCTAAAGCATTGGTCTTAGGAACATGAGTTCCCGAATTTGATTCCTGGCATTGCATGTACTTGAGTAATGTTCCTTGCTCACTCTCCCGCTCATAAATAAATAAATTTTAAAAACAATTCTTGTGGTCTGGGAGGTGGCACAGTGGATGGGGCATTAAGACTCTCAAGCATTAGGTCTCCAGTTCAATCCCTGGCAGCACATGTACCAGAGTGATATCTGGCTCTTTCTCTTCTCCTATCTCATTAATAAATAAAATCTTTAAAAAAATAACAATTCTTATATTACTGTGTTCTTTCTCTACATGGTATATATTCAGTGTATGGTAACATTTTTGTGGGATTCCTATAGAAATATCTTTTTTTTTAAAGATTTTATTTATTTACTAATGAGAAAGATAGGAGAGAGAGAGAGAGAGAGGAAGAACAGAAGAACCAGACATCACTCTGGTATGTGTGCTGCCAGGGACTGAACTCAGGACCTCATGCTTGAGAGTGCACTGTGCTACCTGCTGGACCACCCTATAGAAATATCTACCTCACCTACTGGACTGTAAATCTTGTGAAGACCAAGAATGGCTTTGCTCTATCCACCATTGTATCCCAGTTCTCAGCACAGGGCCTGGCAAGTTGGTCGGTAATTAAAAAAAAAATTTTTTTTTAAGTTGGTGAATTAATGAAATTCCAATGTTAAAGATAATTCTTACTTTCTTGGCCTTGATAACTAGGTAGTCATGCTTTTAAATAAAATGGAGAACCAAAGAAGACATGCTGAATTTTCTGTAAGATATGCAGGTGTAGATGTCTAATAGATAGCTGGAAACAGGGGTAGGTAACACCAAAGACAAGAAACAGTAGAGGGAGAGGATAAAGTATCATAATTTTTTAGGAAGAGGGGCTGAAATTTTCATGTTTACATTCACCTTCCCCCAAATGAATCTCATTAAGTAATAATTTAGTTGTTGAAAAGGTGGAGTATATGCCTTGCATATATAAGGTTGTGGCAGCACAGCATAAAAACAAGATAAAAAAAAGAAGAACATTACAAATGGTGGAATGGTGCTCTGGCCTTCACAGCAAAAGTAGTTAAGTGGGAGTCGGGCGGTAGCACAGTGGGTTAAGTGCAGATGGCGCAAAGGGCAATGATCACAGATGGCGCAAAGGGCAATGACCGGCTTAAGAATCCTGGTTCCAGCCCCCCGGCTCCCCCACCAGCAGGGGAGTCGCTTCACAAGCGGTGAAGCAGGTCTGCAGGTGTCTATCTTTCTCTCCCCGTCTCCCCCTCCTCTCTCCATTTCTCTGTCCTAACAACGACATCAATAACAACAATAACTACAACAATAAAAAACAAGGGCAACAAAAGAGAATAAATATTTTTAAAGTAGTTTAGTGAATAAATTCATACACACATTATGAGTTATTTTTTTAAATATTTATTTATTTATCACCTTTTATTGCCCTTGTAGTTGTTATTGGATAGGACAGAGAGAAATGGAGAGAGGAGGGGAGACACAGATGGGGAGAGAAGGACAGACACCTGCAGACCTATTTCACCGCCTGTGAAGTGACTCCCCTGCAGGTGGGGAGCCGGGGGACTGAACAGGGATCCTTATGCCTGTCCTTGCACTTTGCGCCACTTGCGCTTAACCCACTGCGCTACAAACCGACTCCCATCATGAGTTATTACTAACAGGAAGGTTGTACCTACTCATAAAATGTTGAGGGCCATGATGAACAGGTTGAGAGCACTTTTAAGGGACAATGGATAGATGCTGAGGAAACGCAGAGGAGCACCTAGCCTGTTGTAACAGGATATCCTAAAAAAGAATCTACAGTTTTCTTTTAAATCTTTTAAGGAAATAAAAGGCATTTGTAGAGACAGAAAAACAAGTCCTATAAGGTGTATACTAATCTTTTCCGTTTTACTGCTGAGGGAACAGATATAGTCAATTAACTAATTGTAGACAACACGGAAATGGCTTTAAAGTCACAGAACTGTGAAGTGGCAGTCCTGGCATTTAGGACCCCAGTTACCTTTAAAGCCAGATGACAAGATCAAGAGGATCCATTAGAGAAAAAGAGTATTAAGAAATCATTGTTGGAAGGGGTCTCTTACATAAAAATGGCTATGAGGGAGGCAGGGAGAGGAGTAAGTCTTAACTCTGAAAGGGGTTCTGAGGGATGGGGAAAGGGCCTGGAGGAAGGCCATGGGTTTGAAGCATAGCTACAGGAATAGGAAGAAAACCAGGAAAAAGAACCCCAAGCCCACTTGATCTCTGAAGCGCCCACACGAGATTCTGCGAATGCTGTATGCGGAGCAGGGGAAGGCTCTGGTTCTAGGTGCTATGGAAATCAAGATCTACAAATTCCCTGCACAGAAGGGCCACCAAAACGTTCGTTTAGTGCACAAGAACAAAAAGTAATAATAATGACAATAATAAATCAAATGCCATTCCTCTATAGAATACCATACGAAAGCGTTCAAAGTTCATCCCAAGAAGATTGGTTTTGAGGGGGAGGGGCGGTCGAAAGAGCAAATCCTCCGTCTGCACGCCTCAACCTTCGCCGGGCCCCTCGGAACAGCAGAGAAGACACCGAGCACGAGCCCGCAGGCTGCACCCAAGGGTGCGGGGAATGCTACTACCTGCGGGCCCGGAGGTCGGACACGACCGCGGACTCCGGACTCAGTCGCTCTGTTTGAATCGTTGACTCCCGGGGGTTCACTGGTCTCGGTCCAGAACCACTGATCGTGCAGCCTCTATACCAACAGTCCCACCCGGACTAGACCACCGCAACACTTACCCGCCCGGCCTGGCCCAAACTAGCCCGGGTTGCTTCTGGACACCGAGGGCTCTCAGGCATCTCCACCAATACCACAACACAATAGGAACGCGGAGGCGGGACTGAACGCCTACAGCCAATTAGATGAGACGCAAAGCACGTTCCGGCGCACATAAGTAGTTCCCGCCTTAGGGTGGGGGACTAAAAAACACACAGTTGGCGCCAAATTCCCGCAGTCTTCAGCTGGGTTTAAGAAAAGGGGCGGAGCCTGAGCTGCGGAAGGAAAAGGGTGGGTCTTTCTCACGGAAAGGGTGGGACTTTTGACGGAAGGGGCGAGACTTTGCCGGAGCAGATGTACCTAGTGAAAGGGAAAGTATAGTAAAAGGAATGTGAGGGGATGGGGGTAGGCAGTTTAATAGTTATACAAAGAGACTTTCATGCCTGAGTCTCCTTCATTTAGTTCTTCTGCACAGCAAAAGAAGCCACCGCTCTTGGTGCGGGGTAGACAACATATGGTTATGCAAAGAGACTTTCATGCCTGAGGCTTCAATGTCCCAGGTTCAATCCCCCGCACCACCATAAACCAGAGCTGAGCAGTGCACTGATTAAAAAAAAAGAAAGAAAGAAACCAACACCCAAACAAGATACTCCTTACAGAAACAGGATAAGATCTGCCATACATCAGACAAGAGGCTAATAATATTTGTATATAATACAAGATGCTAATAATATTTGTATATAATACAAATAAAAGAGCTCACCAAACTCATCAATAACAACAACAACAACAAAAATGAAGTGAAGAAGGGGGTAAAATTACCCCACCCCAAAATGGGGACAGGATAGAAGAGAGCCAAAAGGCCAGTAAACATGAAAAATATGCTCCAAAATAAAGACAACAATGAGATACCACTCCTGTGAGAATGTCATACGTCAAAAAAACAAGCAGTAGGGCCAGGTGGTGGCACACCTGGTTGAGCGCACATGTTACTGCGTGCAAGGACCCAGGTTGGAGCCCCTGGTCCCCACCTGCAGGGGGAAAACTTCATGAGTGGTGAAGCAGTGCTGCAGGTGTCTCTGCCTCTCTATCCCTCCCTTCCCTCTCAATTTCTGACTGTCTCTATCCAAATAAATAAAGACAAAAAATAACAAATTAATAACAAAGATAAAATTTTAAAAAAAAACAGTAGCAGCAACAAATGCTGGAGAGGTTGTGGGAAGAAAGGAACCCTCCTGCACTGCTGGTGGGAATGTCAATTGGTCCAACCCCTGTGGAGAACTCTCAGAAGGCTAAAAGTGGCCCTTCCCTATGATCTTGCAATTGCTCTTCTGGGTATATATCCCAATGAATGAAACCAACCCATCCAAAAAGATTTGTGTATTAGCAGCACAATTTGTAATTGCCAACCCAGGTGTCCAACAACAGATGAATGGCTGAGCAAGTTGTGGTCTATATATACAATGGAATACTACCCAGCTATTTAAAATGGTGAATTTGGTAGTGGGTAACACAGCGGGTTAAGCGCACTTAGCGTGAAGCGCAAGGACCAGCGTAAGGATCCAGGTTCAAGCCCTCGGCTCCCCAGCTGCAGGGAAGTCGCTTCACAGGTGGTGAAGCAGATCTGCAGGTGTCTATCTTTCTCTCCCCCCTCTGTCTTCCCCTCCTCGCTCCATTTATCTCTGTCCTATCTAACAACAACATCAATAACAACAACAATAATAACTACAACAACAATAAAAAACAACAAGGGCAACAAAAGGGAAAATAAACTTTTTAAAAAATGGTGAATTCGGGCAGGGGTAGATAGCATAATGGTTATGCAAACAGGACTGTCGTGCCTGAGGCTTCAAAGTCCCAGGTTCAATCCCCTGCATCACCGTAAGCCAGAGCTGATCAGTGCTCTGGTTTAAAAACAAAAAATTGTGAATTCACCTTCCTCACCTCATCTTGGATGGAATTTGAATGAATCATGTTAAGTGAGATCAGCCAGAAAGAGAAGGATGAATATGGGATGATTTCACTCATACACAGGTGTCTCTCTATCTCTCTTTTCTCTCCATTTCTCTCTGTCTCTACCAAAATTAAGAAAAAATAACAAAAACAACAACAATAATAACTACAGTAAAACAACAAGGGCAACAAAAGTGAATAACTAAATAAATATATAAATAAATAAAAAATAAAAGTAAAATCCAAATGGATCAAGGACCTGGATGTTAGACCAGAAACTACTAAATATATAGAGGAAAATACTGGTAGAACTCTTTCCCATCTAAATATCAAGGGCATCTTTGATGATACAAACCCAATTGCAAGAAAGACTAAAACAAAAATAAACCAGTGGGACTATATCAAATTGCAAAGCTTCTGCACAGCAAAGGAAACCATCACTCAAACAAAGAGTCTCCTCACAAACTGGGAGAAGATCTTTATATGCCATATATCAGACAAGAGGCTAATAACCAAAATATATAAAGAGCTCACCAAACTTAGCAATAAAAAAGCAAATGACCTAATTCAAAAGTGGGTAGAAGATATAAACATAATATTCACTACAGAAGAGATACAAAAGGCCAACAGACATGAAAAATTGTTCCAAGTCACTGATTGTCAGAAAAATGCAAATAAAGACAACAGTGAGATACCACCTCACCCCTGTGAGAATCTCATATATCAGAAACAATAGCAACAAATGCTGGAGAGGTTGTGGGGACAAATGAACCCTCCTGCACTGGTAGTGGGAATGCCAATTGGTCCAATACCTGTGGAGAGCAGTCTGGAGAACCCTCACAAGGCTAGAAATGGGCCTTTCGTATGACCCAGTAATTCCTCTCCTAAGGATATCCAAAAAGATATGTGTACACGTGTGTTTATAGCCAAAAGCTAGAAGCAACCCAGGTGCCCAATAACAGATGAGTGGCTGAGAAAGTTGTGGTATATATACTTAATGGAATACTACTCAGCTATTAAGAATAATGAATCCGGAGTCATGCAGTAGCACAGCAGGTTAAGCGCATGTGGAACAAAGCACAAGGACCCAGAATGGAGCCCCGGCTCCCTACCTGTAGGGGAGTTGCTTCACAAGCAGTGAAGCTGGTCTACAGGTGTCTTTCTCTCCCCCTCTCTGTCTTCCCTTTCTCTTTCCATTTCTCTCTGTCCTATTTAACAACAACATCAATAATAACTACAACAACAATAAAAATCAAGGGCAACAAAAGGGAAAATAAATAAATATTTTAAAAAATAGGGAGTTGGGCCGGTAGCACAGCGGGTTAAGTACACTTGGCGTGAAGCGCAGAGACCGGTGCAAGGATCCCAGTTCCAGTCCCCAGTTCCCCACCTGCAGGGGAGTCGTTTCACAGGCGGTGAAGCAAGTCTGCAGGTGTCTTTCTCTCCCCCTCTCTGTCTTCCCTTTCTCTTTCCATTTCTCTCTGTCCTATCTAACAATCACGACAACAATAATAACTACAACAATACAAACAAGGGTAACAAAAGGAAAAATAAATAAACAAAAATTTTTTAAAAGTAAATTAAAAAAATAAATAAAAAAAGAATAATGAATCTACCTTCAACCCATCTTGGATGAAGCAGGAAGGAATTATGTTAAGTGAGATAAGCCAGAAAGAAAAGACAAAGATGAGTATGGGATGATCCCACTCAAAAACAGAAGCTGGGAAAGAAGAACAGAAAGGGAAATGCAAATCAGAATTTAACAGAATTTGGTGTATTGCACCAAACTAAAAAACTCTGGGGGTAGGTTGGGGAAGTGTAAGTTTTTCAACTCCACTGTAGAGGGGTGGGGATAGGGACACAGATCTTTGGTGGTGGGGATGGTGTTAATATTGTCTCCTATTGGGAGTCCAGGGGTAGTGCAGCAGGTTAAGCGCACATGGCACAGGGCGCAAAGCACAAGGACTGGCGGAAGGATCCCAGTTACAGCCCCTGGCTCCCCACCTGTAGGGGAATCTCTTCACAGGCAGTGAAGCAAGTGTACAGGTGTGGTGTCTATCTTTCTCTCCCCGTCTCTGTCTTCCCCTCCTCTCTCCATTTCTCTCTGTCCTATCTAACAACGACGACATCAATAACAACAATAATAACTACAACAGTAAAAAAGGGAAACAAAAGGGAAAACGAATAAATATTTAAAATTAAATAATAATAATTACAGTCTTCTGCCTTCTTTTTAAAATTTTCTTTATTTATCAGATAGAGACAGCCAGAAATTGAGAGGGAAGGGGAAGAGGAAGAGAAATAGAGAGAGACAGAGAGACACCTGAAGCCCTGCTTCACCACTTGCAAAGCTTTCCCCCTGCAGGTGGGGACCAGGGGCTTGAACCTGGGTACTTGTGCATTTTAACATGTGCTCTCAACCAAGTGCACCACCACCTGGCCCCCTCTACTGCCTTCTTAAATATAAGACAGCAAGGAACCTTTCCTCATTCTTTTTTTAAAAACATTTCTTTTTTTTTTTTTACTATTATCTTTATTTATTGGATAGAGACAGCCAGAAATCGAGAGGAAAGGGGAAGATAGAGAAAAAGAGAGACACCTGCAGTCCTGCTTCACCACCACTTCTGAAGCTTTCCTCCTGCAGGTGGGGACTTGGGCTTCATTCTTTTTTTTTTTTTTTTTAAGAGATGGCCTCACCATATTTATTTATTTATTTTTTAATTTCTTTATTGGTGGACTAATGTTTTACATTCAACAGTAAATACAATAGTTTGTACATGCATTTTTTTTTTTTTAACCAGAGCACTGCTCAGCTCTGGCTTATGGTGATGCAGGGAAAGAACCTGTGACTTTGGAGCCTCAGGCATGGAATCTATTTGCATAACCATTGTGCTACCTACCACCACCTGCTTCCTCATTCTTTTTTTTTTTTTTCATACAAGTCAGGAATTTATTTTCAATTTTTACAAAGTTCCTTTAATTTTACTTTTGGGGACCAAATACACCCCCCCCCCCAAATTCATGAACTAGGAGAGCAGTGGGGTACTGTGAGGCCCTGAGCTTGATCAGCTGTGGATCCCCATGATTTGTGTGAATGCCTCTCTGGAGGATGCAGAGTAGCCTTCCAGCATTTTCCTGGTCTCTTGGCATCTGCTACAAGGTTGAGGATGGTGTACTGGTCTGTCTGGTAAGGTCATTGCATCATTTGGTGGTCAGATCTCTCAGATGATGTACCAACACCACCTCTGGATGCTGGGCTGGTTGGTAACCTGGGCTTGGACAGAGGTCAGACATTCCATAAGGTCACTGTCACAGTCTAACAGTCACCTTCCCCTTGAATGGTGGGCCACCACTCTTCATCCAACAAGGATGAACACCAGTCTTCAGGTCACAGGGTCACCTCAAAATTTGAGGGCAGGCAGGAACTAAGGAAGAATAAGAGCTTTTTTACACAACAGGATTCAGGTCGCCAATAAACACACAGTAACAGACAGGGGTGCTGTGTTGAGTGTCAGACTGTCAATCACCCAGTGGCTCACAGGTCAGAGTAGTGGACGTAGACAAGCCTCTCTTCTCTCTGCCACCTAATGACACACTTGTGACACAGCAGTCACATCTGTAAAGCCTCTAGGAGCAGGTCTCATTCTTTATAAACCCGTATTTCTGTCAGTCTTGGAACCTCTAGGGCTTTGCTCATTTTCCTTCATGCTTCTCTTGATCCATACCACTTGATACTGCAACTGCTGATATCAACCAAATCAATGCAACCAGTGCACATCTTCCACTTTGGACTGTGTCCAGAGATGCCAGGCATGCAATGTCAACCCTTCAGCTTCAATACTCCAGTGAGACATTTCCTAACTCATAGGACTCCTTATTTCCATTTCAGGTAGTGTAATTCCTAACAAAGTTACAGAACCTGGAAATAGACCAGGGCCCATGAGATAAGGCACATGTGCACATGTGTCCATAAGTTGGGGTGAAATATATATACCTTAAAGTAAAAGGGTGCAATGGTCTACAGTAACTCAATAAGTACAGCAAGCAAGTAGGAAGATCTAAAAAAAAAAAAAAAAAAAAAAAGAGTGGTGTTGGACTGTCAAGCACGAGGTCCTGAATTCAATCCCTGGCAGCACATGTGCCAGAGTGATGTCTGGCTCTTTCTCTCTCTCTCTACTTTCTCCTTAATAAATAAATAAAATCTTTAAAAAAAAAACGAGAGAGAGACACCATAAGGTACTTATTCAAATATTTTCTACTTACACCTAGGTACCCTCCTCACCTACTCCCTATTTCACTTCCCTGAATCACTTCAGGTCCAGCTGTGTCAGATAAAGTAAGGACTACAAAAGCTGGATAAGGGCAAGAGACAAGCACACTTTAATGATGGCCATTTTGGTCACTACAAAGCCACTACATCATTGGGGGCCTAGTCAGGGAATCCTGGGATTCCCACATAGATATGATGGGCTTAGACCTCTAACAGATCGCTCTCTCCACTGTCACTGGTCATCTCCATCAGGAACAACATCATAAACCCTCTTGTGGCTCTCTACAGGACGTTGCCCTCAATGTAGAACAATAGTGGCAGAAATTACCCCACTCTCCAAAGGGAGTCTGCCACTTGAGGAAAATGGGTCCTGAAATGAGTGCAGCCTAGAATATTCCTAGCTATGACCATGGAAAGTGAGATCAGACTGACAGGGATGCAGAAGTTACACAGGCTCCTATGCTAAATATGAATACGCATGGGCCTGAAGTCAGTTCTATGGGGTTTACAGTTAATGGTATTTGTATATTTCTCCCATATTTGGAAGCTTCTCTCTGTCCTTATCCAGTATATATATATATATATATATATATATATATATATATATATATATATATTCCCTTTTGTTGCTTTTTTTTTAATTTGGGTAACAACCTTTTTTTTTTTTAAGATTTTTTTTTTTTTTTTTTTTTTTTTACTTATTTATGAGAAAGACAGAAGGAGAGGGAAAGAACCAGACATCACTCTGGCTCATGTGCTGCCAGGGATCGAACTCGGGACCTCATGCTTGAGAGTCCAAAGCTTTATCACTGCACCACCTCCCAGACCACGGGTAACTTAAACTTTTATTGAAAACAAAGTATTATGGAAAGAGAAAGAGGTAGAGAAAGAAAGAAAGAAAGAAAGAAAGAAAGAAAGAAAGAAAGAAAGAAAGAGAGAGAAAGGGGACTGAGAACTGACTTATATGTTGCTCACATGGTAGTCCCGGGGGAAAAAGAGCACCCTGTTGTTTTTTTTATTGTTGTTGTAGTTATTGTTGTTGATGATGTTGTCGTTGTTAGATAGGACAGAGAGAAATGGAGAGAGGAGGGGAAGACAGAGAGGGGGAGAGAAAGACAGACACCTGCAGACCTGCTTCACCATCTGTGAAGCGACTGCCCTGCAGGTGGGGATTCTTATACCTGTCCTTGCACTTCATGCCACGTGCATTTAACCGGAGGCACTACCACCAGACTCCCCTTATCCAGCTTTCTAAGTCCTATCCTCAACTCTGACACCTCTCAGACAAAACTCTTAGCCCACCAAATATATATATATATATATATATATATATTTGGCGAAAAAGTAACTTCCTAGGGATGGATCATTTCCCCTCTATTATTCTATACTCTCAGATAATCCTCTCAGTTCTCCTAGAAATTAGGGCTGGGGGGGTGGACAGCATAACGTTTATTATTTAAAAGACTTTCATGCCTCAGGCTCAAAAGTCCCAGGTTCAAAGCCTAGCACCATTATAAATCAGAGCTGAGGGAGGTCGGGCTGTAGCTCAGCGGGTTAAGTACACGTGGTGTGAAACTCCAGGAATGGTGTAAGGATCCCGGTTTGAGCCGCCGGCTCCCCACCAGCAGGGAGGCTGCTTTACAAGCGGTGAAGCAGGTTTGCAGGTGTCTATCTTTCTTTCTTTCTTTTTTTTTTTTTTACCAGAGCACTGCTCAACTCTGGTTTATGGTGGTGCAGGGGATTGAACCTGGATTTTGGAGCCTCAGGCATGAGAGTCTCTTTGCATAACCATTATGCTATCTACCCCTGCCCAGGTGTCTTTCTTTCCCCATCTCTGTCTTCCCCTCTTGTCTCCTTTTCTCTCTGTTCTATCTGGCAACAACAACATTAATAACAACAATAATAATAACCACAACAATGATTATAATAACAAGGGCAATAGATAAGGAAAATAGACATGTGCATTCCTCAGCTTCGTGACATGTGACCCGCCGGCCCCCCTTGAGTCAGTACAGCGGGGAGCGGCTGTCATGGTCAGGTACCTGGCCCAGGTCATCATGATGGGGGCACAGGTGGTGGGCAGGGCTTTTGCACGCGCGCCCTGCTGGAGGAGTTTGCAGCCAGCCGGGCAGCAGCTGACGCCCGGGCCGCGCCACACACCAGTCTGCAGCCGCCTCCAACCTCACTGGACTCAGTCTCCAGGAGGCCCAGCAGATTCTCAATGTCTCCAAGCTGAACCCCGAGGAGAACCAAAAGAACTATGAACACCTGTTCAAGGTGAACGACAAGTCAGTAGGTGGCTCCTTCTACCTGCTATCAAAGGTGGTCCGGGCAAAGGAGCGCCTGGACGAGGAGCTAAGGATGCAGGCCCAGGAGGACAAAGGGAAAGAACCCAAAATGTGAAGTGGGCTCCTCCTACCACCCCCACCCCTAATTTATAGCTCGCTAATAAATGCCATTCCCCCCAAAGGAAAATAAATAAATTAATAAATAAAAATAAATAAATAAATAAAATTTCCCTTTTTGTTGCCCTTGTTGTTATTAGTATTGTTACTGCTGTCTTTGTTGGATAGGACAGAGAGAAATGGAGAGAGGAGGGGAAGACAGAGGGGAAGAGAAAGATAGACATCTGCAGACTTGCTTCACCTCTCATGAAGGGACCCCATGCAGGTGGGGAGCCAGGGGATCAACTGGGACCCTTATGCTGGTCCTTGTGATTTGCATCATGTGCACTTAACCCGCTGTGCTACCACCCAAATAAAATCTTTTTTTAAAAGTAATCAAACCCTAGGAAAAAAATTGAAATTCTTATCTATGCATATACATATATATTATTTCTTTTTTTTTTCTTTCTTTCTTTTATTATTTTTTTTACCAGAGCATTGCTCAGCTCTGGCTTATGGTGGTGTGGGGGATTGAATTTGGAACTTTGGAGCCTCAGGCATGAGAGTCTCTTTGCATAATCAATATGCTATCTACCCTCCGCCCCATTACTTATTTTTTTAACAGAGCATTACTCAGCTATGGCTTTTGGTAGTGCAGTGACCAGAAGCTTTTGCATGCAAGTCCAACTGCTGTGCTATCACCATGGGTGGAAAGATCCTGGTTTGAGCCCCCGGCTCCCCACCTGCAGAGGAGTCACTTCACAGGCGGTGAAGCAGGTCTGCAGGTGTCTATCTTTCTCTCCTTTTATCTTCTTTTTTTTTTATCTTCTCCTCTTCTCTCCATTTCTGTCTGACCTATCCAACAATGATGACATCAATAACAACAACAATAATAACTACAACAATAAAACAACAAGGGCAACAAAAGGGAAATAAATAAATTTGAAGAAAAAAAAAGGGGAGTAGGGATGGAGCAACAGTATAATGATTATGCAGAGTTTTTCATGCCTGAGATTCTCAGGTCCAAGGTTTAATTCCCATCATTACCATAAGCCAAATTTGAGCATGGTTCGGAATTAAAAAATTAAAAAATTAAGGGGGCCAGGTGGTGGCGCAACTGGTTGAATGCACGTTACAATGTGCAAGAACCCAGATTCTACTTAGGGGAAAGCACTGTGAGTGGTAAAGCAGGGCTGCAGGTATCTCACTGTCTCTGTCTCTCTCCCTTTCTCCCTCTCCATCATCCCCTTCTGTCAGTCACAGTTCAGTGTGCCAGTATGCCCGGCTAGCTTCGGGGGCGGGAGACAGAGACCAGGGACACACGGTTGAGCGGAGAAGCAGTATTTCTTTATTCACCAGCAACTGGTTCAAAAAACTAATCTAATCTAATCTAATCACAACCCAAATCTGTCTTGCATCTTTCTCCTCCCGCAGCAGCATCAGGAACCCAGGAAGTATGTAGGATAGGGGACGGGGAGAAGGAAGAAGCAGGAAACTAGCAAGGACTAAACCAAAATTTCCCGGAGGCAGGGAGAATGAGACCAAACCAATGTAACAGAATGACCATGTAAATAGACCACAATGTCAAGCAGTGTAACAGAAGGGATCCCAGAAGCAGAACTAGAAGCATACCATCACCCTTCCCTCCTGATTTCTGGCTGTCTCTACCCAATAAATAAATAAATATGATAATTTATTTTTAATTAGCAGCTAGGGAGGTGACTCAGTGACTTGGGTATTGAACTTGGGAGCGTGGAGTTCTGAGTTTAATGCCCAGCACCACATGTGCTAGGGTGGTGTTCTGGTTCTCATTCTTTTTCTTGTACTAATCTTAAAAAAAAAAAAAAAGGCACAAAGAGTGGTCCAGGAAATGGTGCAGTGGATAAAGCACTGGATTCTCAAGTATGAGGTCCTGAGTTCTTTTTTCTTAAAGATTTTATTTATTTATTTGTGAGAAAGATAGGAGAGAGAAAAAGAACCAGACATCATTCTGGCATATGTGCTGCCAGGGATTGAACTCAAGACCTTATGCTTGTGAGTCCAGTAGTTTATCCACTATGCCACCTCCTGGACCACTAAATATAATCTTTTGTTTTTAATTTTTTAATTATTATCTTTATTTTTTCTTTTTTAAAATTTTTATTTATAAAAGGGATACACCAACAAAAAACATAGGATAAGAGGGGCACAACTCCACACAATTCCCACCTCCAAAACTTTGTATCCCATCCCCTCCCCTGATAGCTTTCCTATTCTTTATCCCTCTGGGAATATGGACCCAGGGTCATTATGGGGTGCAGAAAGTGGAAGGTCTGGCTGCTATAACTGTTTCCCTGATGAAGACAGGAATTGGCAGGTCGATCCATACTCACACCCTGTCTCTCTGTTTCCCTAGTAGGGCAGGTACTGAAGAAGTGGGGCTCCAGGACATATTGGTGAGGTTGTTTTGCCCAGGGAAGTTAGGTTGCCATCATGTTAGCATCTGGAACCTGGTGGCCTTTTTGGATGATGATCTGGTTGTTTTATTTATTCCATACTTCCCTACTAGGCCCACTTGTGAAGGGTCGATCCTTCCTGGTGACACTTGTTGGAGTGGAGAGAGGTATTCCCCCTGTTATAACAACTTCTCTGTCACGCAACCAGAGAAGCAGCAAGAACGATCATTTCATGCAGCCTTTGATTCTCTCTGCCAGGTACTGTGTGTCCGTACAGCCTGGACCCCAGTGTGAAGAGCTGAGCCATAGCTCACCCACCTACCACCTACTTTTTTTTCTTTTAATTTTACATAAACACCACTCCCACCACCAAAAGACTGTGTCCTGTGTCCCCCACCCACCTCACCCCTGCTCCATGAAGCTGAACATTCACCCTCACCCTCCCTCCACCTAAGGTTTTTTCTTTGGTGCCCTACTCCAAATTCAGTCAACTCCTGCTTTGAATTTCCCTTTCTGTTCTTCTTTCTCAACTTCTATTTATTAGTGGTATCATCCCATACTTGTTTTTATCTTTCTTGAGAGCTTGTTTGGAGGTTCTAGCAGGGGAGCACAGCTACTCGTACACCCTCGACCTAAGACTGGTCCGTCTCTATTCGGGGAAGGCCGTCCTCTCAGACCGAGAGCGCAGCTTTGGGAGGGACGCACATGGAGCAGTGAGGGAAGAAGGGGACACCCGCCTAGCCAGCCAGATCAGCTGAATCAACCCTGGCAATCAGTGGGGTGACAGATGTCGCAGCCAGATCGCCCTCACATCCTGTCTTTATCTTTCTGAACATGATTTCTTCTAGCTCCATCCATGATGGGTCAGAGAAGGTGGGTTCATTGTTCTTAATAGCTGCATAGTATTCCATTGTGTGTGTATATATATATATATATATATCACCCACCTATTAATAATATGCAGCATAAGCAAGAAGCTTTTGATTTAGAAACCACTAAGACTTGAGGATTGTTACCAGAGCAACACAGGCCAGGGAGTAGCAAACTTTTTTCTTTTTTTTTTTGCAGAGGAAGAAATAAGTTGTTGAGGTATTCCAAGTTATACTCTAGAAATATGTTGTTGATCATCCAGGCAGAAAATCAATAAAGATAAGGGAGCTAAATGAAGAGATAGATAAACTAGAACTATTGGACATTTTCAGAGTCATTCATCCCAAGAAACTGGAATACACATTTTACTCAAATCCACATGGATCATTCTCAAGGATAGATCATATGTTAGGCCACAAAGACAGCATCAGCCAATTCAAGAGCATTGAAATCATCCCAAGCATCTTCTCAGACCACAGTGGAATTAAACTAACACTTAACAATCAACAAAAGATTAGTAACAGTCCCAAAATGTGGAAGCTCAACAGTACACTTCTTAACAACTTCTGGGTCAAAGAGGAAATCAAGGAAGAAATCAAAATATTTTGAGGTTTCAATGAAAATGAAGACACAAGCTATCAAAATATTTGGGACACAGCTAAAGCAGTCCTAAGAGGGAAGTTCATAGCTATACAAGCACACATTAGGAAACAAGAAAAAGCACAAATAAACAGCCTGATTGCACAACTTAAAGACCTAGAAGAAGAACAACAAGGAATGCTAAAGCAACCAGAAGGTCAGAAATCACTAAAGTTAGGGCAGAAATAAATAACATTGAGAATAGGAAAACCGGGAGTCAGGCTGTAGCACAGTGGGTTAAGCGCAGGTGGCGCTAAGCTCAAGGACCGGCATCAGGATCCCGGTTCGAGCCCCTGGCTCCCCACCTGCAGGCAGGTCCCTTTACAGGCGGTGAAGCAGGTCTGTCTTTCTCTCCCACTCTGTCTTCCCCTCCTCTCTCCATTTCTCTCTGTCCTATCCAACAACAACGACATCAATAATAACTACAACAATAAAAAAACAAGGGTAACAAAAGGGAATAAATAAATAAAATTAAATTAAAAAAAAAGAGTTTAAAAAAAATTTAAAAAAAAGAATAGGAAAACCATACAAAAGATCAACGGAAGTAAATGTTGGTTCTTCGAAAGAGTAAACAAAATCGACAAACCTTTAGCCAGACTCACAAAACAAAAAAGGGAGAAGACCCAAATAAATTGGATAGTAAATGAAAGAGGAGATATCACAACAGACACCGCAGAAATTGAACATATCATGTGAGGCTTCTATGAACAACTATATGCCACCAAGCTAGAGAACCTGGAAGAAATGGACGATTTCCTAGATACCTACCAACTTCCAAAACTAAGTAAAGAGGAAGTGGATAACATGAACAGGCCCATCACAGCTAATGAACTTGAAACAGTTATCAAAAATCTTCCCAAAAATAAAAGTCCTGGACCATATGGTTTTACAAATGAATTCTACAAAACCTTCCAAGAAGAACTAATACCTCTACTTTTAAAAGTCTTCCTGAAGATTGAAGACACTAGAATACTCCCTGCCAGCTTCTATGAAGCCAACATCACCCTGATACCAAAAGCAGACAGGGACACAACCAAAAAAGAAAACTAGACAAAAATCTCTGATGAACATAGATGTGAAAATATTGAACAAAATTCTAGCCAACCGGATACAGCAGTATATCAAAAAGATTGTTCATCATGACCAAGTGGGGTTTATCCCAGGCATGCAAGGTTGGTTTAATATACGTAAATCAATCAATGTGATCCACCACATCAACAAAAGCAAGACCAAAAACCACATGGTCATATCAATAGATGCAGAGAGAGCTTTGACAAAATACAACATCCATTTATGATCAAAACACTACAAAAAATGGGAATAGATGGAAAACTCCTGAAGATAGTGGAGTCTATATATAGCAAACCTACAGCCAACATCATACTCAATGGTGAAAAACTGGAAGCATTTTCCCTCAGATCAGGTACTAGACAGGGCTGCCCACTATCACCATTACTATTCAACATAGTGTTGGAAGTTCTTGCCATAGCAATCAGGCAGGAGCAAGGAATTAAAGGCATACAGATTGGAAGAGAAGAAGTCAATCTCTCCTTATTTGCAGATGACATGATAGTATACATGGAGAAACCTAAGGAATCCAGCAAGAAGCTTTTGTAAATCATCAGGCAATACAGTAAGGTGTCAGGCTACAAAATTAACATTCAAAAGTCAGTGGCATTCCTCTATACAAACACTAAGTTAGAAGAAATTGAAATCCAGAAATCAATTCCTTTTACTATAGCAACAAAAACAATAAAATATCTAGGAGTAAACCTTACCAAAGAAATGAAAGACTGGTATACTGAAAATTATGAATCACTACCCAAGGAAATTGAAAAAGACACAAAGAAGTGGAAAGGTATTCCATGTTCACGGGTTGGAAGAATTAACATCATAAAAATAAGTATATTACCCAGAGTCATCTACAAATTTAATGCTATCCCCATCAAAATCCCAAGCATATTTTTTAGGAGAATAGAAAAAATGCTACAAATGTTTATCTGGAACCAGAAAAGACCTAGAATTGCCAAAACAATCTTGAGAAAAAAGAACAGAACCGGAGGCATCACACTCCCAGATCTCAAACTGTATTATAGGGCCATTGTCATAAAAACTGCTTGGTACTGGAACATGAACAGACACACTGACCAGTGGAATAGAATTGAGAGTCCATAAATGAGGCCCCACACCTATGGACATCTAATCTTTGACAAAGGGGCCCAGACTATTCCATGGGGAAAGCAGAGTCTTTTCAACAAATGGTGTTGGAAACAATGGGTTGAAACATGCAGAAGAATGAAACTGAATCACTGTATTTCACCAAATACAAAAGTAAATTCCAAGTGGATCAAGGACTTGGATGTTAGACCACAAACTATCAGATACTTAGAGGAAAATATTGGCAGAACTTTTTTCCACATAAATTTTAAAGACATTTTCATTTTGTTTTCATTTTCATTTTCATTTGTTTTCATTTTAAAGACATTTTCATTTTGTTTTCATTTTCATTTTCATTTGTTGTCTTGTTGTTGAGTCTGGCAAGCTCTTTATATATGTTGGTTATTAAACACTTATCTGATGTATGGCATGTAAAGATCTTCTCCCATTCTGTGAGGGGTCTCTTGGTTTGGGTAGTGGTTTCTTTTGCTGTGAAGAAGCTTTTTAATTTGATGTAGTCCCATAGGTTTATACTTGCCTTAGTCTTCCTTGTAATTGGATTCGTTTCATTGAAGATGTCTTTAAAATTTATGCGGAAAAGAGTTCTGCCAATATTTTCCTCTAAGTATCTGATAGTTTGTGTTCTAACATCCAAGTCCTTGATCCACTTGGAATTTACTTTTGTATTTGGTGAAATACAGTGATTCAGTTTCATTCTTCTGCATGTTTCAACCCATTGTTTCCAACACCATTTGTTGAAGAGACTCTCCTTTCCCCATGTAATAGTCTGGGCCCCTTTGTTAAAGATTAGATGTCCATAGGTGTGGGGCTGTTGTTGTGGCGGTCTGGTGTCGGGCTGCACTGCAGAGAAGAGAACGGACATCCAGAGCAAAGGGGTACACAAATCTTTATTATAGGATGGGGGGGGTTTGGTTCAGACCATGTGGAGCCAGCCGGCAATGGCCGTCCCCACTACCTGACCACGGGGGGAGAGCAGGGAGCGAGACCTCAGAGAGGGAGAGCTGAGAGCCCAGAGAGAAAGGGAGGGGTGAGGGGGCTTTTTATAGGGCGACAACCAGGGGTGACGTGTAGGGCCAGGATTGGTTGTAGGGGGCACTGCTAGGATTTCGCGGGGCGTAGTAAAACCTGGGGGCGGAGACTGCATCAGAATAACTCCTCAGGAACATCTCCTCCTATCCCTTTATATCTAAATGGACACAGTAAAGAAAAATGGAATGGAGCAGGCTTAAATGTTTTAGAGGAATGCCATGCTCAGGTGGGAAGATGTAGGACTTTCTGTGGAGGAGGGAAGGCTTAAATGGCTGCGAACCTTGTGAGATTTATGTGTCCTCCTGTGCTCAACCCCTCTTTAGAGAGAGAGAGACTTACCTGGAGAGACTCATCTCATAGGTTTAAGCGCAGCCTGCTCAACCATCTCTTCACAATATCTCTACATCTTTTCTATCTTTCTATCTAGTAATTGCATAAGATGTACAAAGTCTGTAAAAGACTATCATGGGGCAGAAACCTTTTGGGCATAAGCCTAAATGATATAACAAAATAGGAAGGGACAAGTAGGGGAATAGTAAAAGCCAGTGTGGTGTGAAGGGAAGGATTGGTGTGTAAAGGAACGTTCCCTGCTTGGGTGGGGAAAGGGGCAAGGGTACATAATGAGGGGGGGGGCGGGAGGCATGACCCACCAAACAGAGGGGCTTTTTGGCATTGTATAGTCCTCAAGGCAACAGTCTGTAAAGTCTATGAATTACTCAGGATCAGTCTATGAAAAACCAGCAGCGTGAAGGGAAATAAACTGCTTCAAAATTGTGTAAAATGTATATAGGGTATGTCAGAAAGTCCGATACAAGTCTCAGTCCGAAGTAGATGGCTAGGGGAAGAATTGGCAGGGGATGCAACGCTGCATGAGGGAGGTCAGCCGCTGGAATGTTGCTTTTCTGTAGATAGCCAGCTGGAACTGCCAACACGTGACAAGCAGGTCAGAAGCAGGAACGGTAACCAGGCATGAAGAAAGTTCTGTCCTTGGAGTCTGTGTATCAGGTTCTTCAGATCGCGTTGAGTGACATCTAGGGTTTCGGGGGGTGTGCCACAGTAATCGTGTGGGTGAAGTCAGGGTGTGCAGGGGTTCAGATGGTTTTTCTGGGATTCCTGTGAAAGAAACACAAACAATCTGCTTCTCGTGGTTAATTTGAACTTGTAACAAGTTATAGGTTTGTTATAGTTGATACCTCGATGATTATAATTGGTTTAGAATCTCTTTATGATTTTATTTAAAGGTCATCTAATGTGACCTCCTGTAGCAGCCTCTACCGCAAGATCTTGAGACCAATTTTAGCTAAAATATGTATTTTAAACAGACTCAAATTGCTTAGAGAGTTAACGCATATTCGTGACAATGATTTTAATGTTTACAGTGCCAGATTGATGCCAGATCTGTTGTGGATTAATTTCCAAAAGATAGTTTACAGGGCACCTTTGGGGGCCCTTCAAAAGTGTCCTGTATATAAAATTTATATAGTTTAGTTTTGGGAATGAATAGTCACGTTGAACATTTAGACTTTTACCTAAATAGTAAGTTACCTTAACAAATTAATTTTTACCTTGTCTGGTAAAAGTGTAGCTGTAGGGTTACACTTTTGACCGTTAAGTTAGTGTTACCAAACTTGAGACATACCCATAAACAAACTGGAGGAAAAAGAACTTTTGTTATAAAAACACATTATTTAAAAACAAATTTAAATCTGTCATTAGTCACACAGTTTAAGACTAAACACTTACATATATACCAAAACTATATATAAAATTCAAAAGAGGGAGAAAGAAAAATTTTTGGAATGTTTCTGGACGTCTCCAGAAACTTTGGCTGCGTCCAGCATTTTTATATAAAGCCAATTACCTTTTAGAGTACTCTAAGCAGATGGGTCATGCAAAAAAAAAGTTTTTTTTTTTTTTTTTTGTCATTCAACACACTCACTCACAAAAACAACTGGCCAGTTATAACATAAGACATACAGGGAAAGGGTAGGAGAGAGGTCTCTGTGAGCCAGATTTTGTAGGTTCTGCCATGTCGTATTACGGGTCCTGGGATGTATCCTGCATCTGGTCCTCTTGTAATATTTCTTGTTCTTCAGGAATAACAGCGCCATCCTGCGGGTATTGTCAGACATGGTGGGCAGGAACCCAGACAGGTTTAGAGAAATTTTGAGGGAAAATGCATGCGAAACCCCTTCCCATGGTCAATAATGGGTCAGGCCCTTTCCAAATTTTATCGAGTGGGTCTCTCAATTTGACCTTAATAGATGGGAGGGTAGATGGTGTTTGCCAGTGAAGAATAATAGGGGGTAAGGCCGAGTTATTGTAAATATTAAAGAGATTTAACGTAATTAAGGCTTTTGTTAGCTGGATATTGGGGGGATATGTTCTTCCTTTATCTTTATTTAGTTGAGCCTTCAGAGTTTGATGGGCCCTCTCGACAATGCCTTGTCCCTGTGGATTGTAGGGAATGCCCGTGGTATGAGTAATATTCCAGAGGGAACAAAAATCTTTAAATTGTTTGTTTGTAAACATAGGTGCATTGTCTGTTTTCAAAAATAATGGGACCCCCATAACAGCAAAACAAGAGAGCATATGGCTTACAAGCTTTTTAGCACTTTCTCCTGTCTGAGCTGTAGCCCCCATAAATTTAGAAAAGGTATCAATTGAGACAAACACATATTTTTGTTTGCCAAAGTTTGGTATGTGGGTGACATCAATTTGCCATATAGCATTAGCTTTTAAACCTCGGGGGTTAACCCCAAGGGTCTGGATAGCAGGTGTCTTTATGAGACTTGCACAAGAAGAGCATGTAGCGAGGATATGTTTTAACTGTGGTACAGGAACATCAGGGAATCGAGCTCGAAGGCCTTTAAGATTAACATGGGTTAGAGAATGAAAATTAGCAGGATCAAAGACAGAGACTGGGAAAGTTCCTGTGGAGGCAAGACGGTCAACTGCGGCATTCCCTTCGGACAGGGAACCAGGAAGAGGGCTGTGGGAACGAAGGTGTTGAATATACAGTGGTTGGGTTCGAGAACAGAGCATAGAGGCGATCTGAATCAAGAGAGGGGAAAGTGGGTTGTCATCAATTTTCACATAAGAACGAGCAAGCCATGGAAGTAAGTTAACAGTATACACACTGTCAGAAAAAAGGTTGAAGGATTCTGGTACAGCTTTTAGTGCAAGGAAAACAGCATAAAGTTCTTTGTACTGAGGGGAATTATCAGGAAGCTCAGTAAAGAGAGGTTTAGGAGATTGTTTGTCTGGGTAATATATAAGGGCAGCAGCTCCCCTTTTTCCGCCATCAGTAAAGATTGTAGGAGCAGAGGGAATGGGATCCTGAGAGAAAAGTTTAGGTGCTAGTAGAGGCAGAAGAGGTAAAGAAGCTATCAATTTATTAGAAGGAAAATGGTTATCTATTTGTCCTGGAAACCCCACGAAGCTTATGGCAAAGCGGGAATGATGGCGTATAAGCCACTCTGTATCTGTGAGAGAAAAGGGCAGAATGATTAAATCCGGTTCTTTCCCTAAGACCTGCACAGACCTATTTCTCCCTTGGCAAACCATGAATGCTAACGCGTCTATCCCAGTGAGGAGTCTTGGAGCTCCTCCTACTGGCGTGTGAAGCCATTCGAGAACCCCATGGTCTTGCCACAGTGCCCCTACTACTGTGGGGGTGGAGTTGAAGATTAGAAGGTTTACCGGAGAGGAGGGGGAGAATCGAACAAGGTGCATGTCCTGGAGGGCCTGGTTAACCCTTTCCAGTGCCAAGGAGGCCTCAGGAGTTAACTTACGTTTTGAAGAGGGCTGTTTGTTTTTTTTCAACAGGTCAAACAGTGGTTGGAGGCAGCTTGTGGGCAGATAGAGATACTGCCTAAGCCAATTTAAATTTCCTAGAAAACTTTGTAAAGAAGCAGGAGTAAGGTTAGAAGGGAAGGTAACATTAGGTTTTAAGGGACGAATTTGAGTTAGAGAAATCTCTGAACCTAGGAAGGATATTGGAGGGATTAGCTGTATCTTCTCAGGGGCTACATTAAGGCCGCTTTTCTTTAATGCAGGAATGAGAAAATCATGTAAGGCATAGAGATCTGTATCTGATTTTCCCCATATTAAAATATCATCTGTATAATGAAAAATATTAAGGCCCTTATGTATATATGGGACAAGAGCAGATTTAACAGCCTCCTGACAAATTGTAGGACTATTGGCCATACCCTGGGGCAGCACCACCAATTCAAATCTACCAGCAGGGCTGGCGTTATTAATAGACGGAACAGAGAAGGCAAAACGTTTACAATCTCGCGGATGCAAGGGGATAGAGAAAAAACAATCTTGTATATCAATAGCTATGATTGGAATTCCCGTGGGAATTGCAGAAGCAAGAGGCAAACCCCTTTGGGGGGAGCCCCAGACCTGCATGGTTTTATTTACTGCACGGAGATCTTGAAGGAGGTGCCATTTTCCCGAGCGTTTTTTAATCACAAAGACAGTAGTATTCTATGGGCTTCGAGAATGATGAATGTGTCCCAAGGACAACTGCTCTCGGATGAGCTCTTTTAAAATTTTTAGCTTATCCCTAGGTAAAGGCCACTGTTCCACCCAGACAGGCTCATTAGAAAGCCAGCTTAAGCGGGGTGTTTGGCTACGAACCGTGGCATTTAGTATTGGGGGTGCTGAATAAGCCTGGTATCATGGGAACAAGTTTTACGCTCTGCAGAGGCGTCTGTGGATATCCTAACATCAAGACATTCCAGAAGATCCCTGCCCAGTAAGTTGTTGCTAATATTAGCTACCAAAGGGCGGAAGTGTCCGGTAGAACCTTCTGGGTCTTCTCACATGAGCGAGTCTCGTGTGCAAAATGCTCTGGTCATCCCTCCTATTCCATGTAAACTGGGTCCAGGGATAAGTTCCCAATCTTGGGGAACCTTTTCTTGCCTTAAAATCGTCTTTGCTGCCCCCGTGTCAATCAAAAATTTAAAAGGAATATTGCCAATCTTTACTGTCATAGAAGGGTGGCCCCGTTCTAAAACAGGAGTGGTCCACAAAATTTCAGGCCCCGAATTTGTACCATTCAGGGGCGAACCATCTTTATGAAATTGGGACCAACAATCTCTCTTCTAATGAAACCCCTTACGACATTTTGGACAAACAGTATGTGGTCTCTGGCTCCCTGACTGAAAGTGGGGTTGCTCTGGCTGGAGGCGTGGTTTCCCTGACTGGAGGCGTGGTCGCAACTTATCAGGACATTGGTTACGCCAATGTCCTTGGCGACCGCACTGAAAGCAGGCCCCGTTTTGCTTACGTGGGGCAACTGCATAGACATGTGTCGTAGCGGGTGCCCCATAATTGCCTGATGTAAGTTCCTGTGTCGCTAGAATCCAATTATCTGGGTGTAGGCATTTAAGATTAAGGCATACCTGACGGAATTGTGGTGTCATGCCTTCCCAGACAATAGAACACAGGAGTAGTGTGTGGACATCAGGATTATAAACCTTTCTCTCTAAGCTTCTCTTCACCCTTGAGATGAAGCTCACAATGATTCATCAGAGCCTTGGTGAAAAGAGTTAATGGGAGCTGACGAATCTACATTCGGTGGGGTCACCTTTTCCCATGCTTGTGTTGCACAGATGCGTACCTGTTCAAAATAACCGGTTGGAAACCTGGCTTCTGCCTGCTGAGCTCCAGATTCATAAGCTCCTGCTCCAAACAAAGCATCAGAATTCCATTCTACCTGTTTGTTACTATTTTCCTACGATTGTCTAGAGCACTCATCGTGGAAGCATGCCTGCCACTGAAGATAGAGTGGGTCTGGGAGTGCAGCACGAGCCAGATCTTTCCAGTCTTGTGGTGTATTTAGATGCTGGTAAAAACTCCTTAAGATGGACTTGGTCCATGGAGAATGCATTCCTTCCTCCCTGACAACTTTTTTGAGTGTTCCAAAGTCTTTAGAGGAATATGGCTGCCACAGCTGAGGGTTTTGTTTAGAAGGGGCCAAGTGTACCGGGAATGTGTGGATTTGGTCCGATGGCACGGGAGAGGGAGCTAAAGAAGTGGATAGTGTCGTAGAAACTGCTGTAGTGGCTGCAGGGGAGACTAAACGCATATCTACAGGGACAGAGCTCCCGGGGTGGACTGCACATGGTTTAAAATCCTTAAATGCTGAAAAAATATCCTTTAGCTCTTGTATCTCAGCCACTAGGTCCCTTAATGGTGACGTATCAGCAGGGGGCGGGGTCAGGGATGAGGAAGCCTCAGGCAAAGCTGAAACCGCGGCAGCAGGGGCCGGGGCCAGGGTCAGGAATGCAGAAGCTGCAGGCAGAGCTGAAACCAGGGCAGCAGGGGCAGGGGGTGGTTCAGGGTCGCAGAAACCTCAGGGGGCGGGTTCAGGGACGCAGAAACCTCAGGCGGAGCTAAAACCGGGGCGGAAGGGGGCGGGGTCAGAGGAGGAGCATCCGAACACGTGTGCGTGTCTGTGGGAATGGAATTCTTGGGTTTAGTCGCTGATTGCTTAGGACCCCTAAGTCTTAAGCACATGTGATTTAACTCTCGTACCTCAGCCTCAAGGTCACTTATCTTTATGGCATACCACATTTTACATATCTTGAAAGTGGCGACCACAGTTAAAAAAATCCAAGGGGTAGCGAAAATTAAACCTTTTATGACAGTGCGAATCTGTCCCAGGTCAAGAGATAATGACTGGGATACCTCCTCATAAAACGAGAAATTTCCCATGGTGGAGAGAAACGCGGGGCCACAGAAGTGGGCGGATGCCACTTACCTGTGTCTGGGCGGTTTCGGAGACCTCAGGCCGGGCGTGGTGTGGGTACGGAACATGATGGGTGCCAGATGTTGTTGTGGCGGTCTAGTGTCGGGCTGCACCGCAGAGAAGAGAGCGGACGTCCAGAGCAAAGGGGTACACAAATCTTTATTATAAGATGGGGGGGGTTTGGTTCAGACCACGTGGAGCCAGCCGGCAATGGCCGTCCCCACTACCTGACCACGGGGGGAGAGCAGGGAGCGAGACCTCAGAGAGGGAGAGCTGAGAGCCCAGAGAGAGGGGGAGGTGAGGGGCCTTTTTATAGGGCAACAACCAGGGGTGATGAGTAGGGCCAGGATTGGTTGTAGGGGGCACTGCTAAGATTTCGCGGGGCATAGTAAAACCTGGGGGCGGAGACTGCATCAGAATAACTCCTCAGCAACATGGGGCCTCATTTCTGGGCTCTCAATTCTATTCCACTGGTCAGTGTGTCTGTTCATGTTCCAGTACCAAGCAGTTTTGATGACAATGGCCCTGTAATACAGTTTGAGATCTGGGAGTGTGATGCCTCCGGTTCTGTTCTTTTTTCTCAAGATTGTTTTGGCAATTCTAGGTCTTTTCTGGTTCCAGATAAACATTTGTAGCATTTTTTCTATTTTCCTAAAAAATGTGCTTGGGATCTTGATGGGGATAGCATTAAATTTGTAGATGGCTCTGGGTAATATATTCATTTTGATGATGTTAATTCTTCCAACCCATGAACATGGAATATCTTTCCACTTCTTTTTGTCTTTTTCAATATCTTTGAGTAGTGACTCATAATTTTCAGTATACAAGTCTTTCACTTCTTTGGTTAGGTTTACTCCTAGATATTTTATTGTTTTTGTTGCTATAGAAAAAGGAATTGATTTCTGGATTTCAATTTCTTCTAACTTAGTGTTTGTATAGAGGAATGCCACTGACTTTTGAATGTTAATTTTGTAGCCTGACACCTTACTGTATTGCCTGATGATTTACAAAAGCTTCTTGCTGGAGTCCTTAGGTTTTTCCATGTATACTATCATGTCATCTGCAAATAAGGAGAGTTTGACTTCTTCTCTTCCAATCTGTATGCCTTTAATTCCTTGCTCCTGCCTGATTGCTATGGCAGGAACTTCCAACACTATGTTGAATAGTAATGGTGATAGTGGGCAGCCCTGTCTAGTACCTGATCTGAGGGGAAATGCTTCCAGTTTTTCACCATTGAGTATGATGTTGGCTGTTTGCTATATATAGACTCCACTATCTTCAGGAATTTTCCATCTATTCCCTTTTTTTGTAGTGTTTTGATCATAAAGGGATGTTGTATTTGTCAAAGGCTTTCTCTGCATCTATTGATATGACCATGTGGTTTTTGGTCTTGCTTTTGTTGATGTGGTGGATCACATTGATTGATTTATGTATATTAAACCAACCTTGCATGCCTGGGATAAACCCCACTTGGTCATGATGAACAATCTTTTTAATATACTGCTGTATCCGGCTGGCTAGAATTTTGTTCAATATTTTCGCATCTATGTTCATCAGAGATATTGGTCTGTAGTTTTCTTTTTTAGTTGTGTCCCTGTCTGCCTGTGGTATCAGGGTGATGTTGGCTTCATAGAAGCTGGCAGGGAGTATTTTAGTGTCTTCAATCTTCTGGATTACTTTTAAAAGTAGAGGTATTAGTTCTTCTTTGAAAGTTTTGTAGAATTCATTTGTAAAACCATCTGGTCTAGAAATTTTATTTTTGGGAAGATTTTTGATAACTGTTTCAATTTCATTAGCTGTGATGGGCCTGTTCATGTTATCCATTTCCTCTTGACTTAGTTTTGGAAGTTGGTAGGTATCGAGGAAATCATTCATTTCTTCCAGGTTCTCTAGCTTGGTGGCATATAGTTGTTCATAGAAGCCTCGCATGATATGTTGAATTTCTGTGGTGTCTGTTGTGATATCTCCTCTTTCATTTACTATCCGATTTATTTGGGTCTTCTCCCTTTTTTGTTTTGTGAGTCTGGCTAAAGGTTTGTCGATTTTGTTTACTCTTTCGAAGAACCAACATTTACTTCCGTTGATCTTTTGTATGGTTTTCCTATTCTCAATGTTATTTATTTCTGCCCTAACTTTAGTGATTTCTGTCCTTCTGGTTGCTTTAGGATTCCTTTGTTGTTCTTCTTCTAGGTCTTTAAGATGTGCAATCAGGCTGTTTATTTGTGCCTTTTCTTGTTTCCTAATGTGTGCTTGTATAGCTATGAACTTCCCTCTTAGGACTGCTTTAGCTGTGTCAAAAATATTTTGATAGCTTGTGTCTTCATTTTCATTGAACTCTCAAAACATTTTGATTTCTTCCTTGATTTCCTCTTTGACCCAGAAGTTGTTAAGAAGTGTACTGTTGAGCTTCCACATTTTGGGATTGTTACTAATCTTTTGTTGATTGTTAAGTGTTAGTTTAATTCCACTGTGGTCTGAGAAAATGCTTGGGATGATTTCAGTGCTCTTGAATTGGCTGATGCTGTCTTTGTGGCCTAACATATGGTCTATCCTTGAGAATGATTCTTGTGAATTTGAGTAAAATGTGTATTCCAGTTTCTTGGGGTGAATGACTCTGAAAATGTCCAATAGTTCTAGTTTATCTATCCATTTAGCTCCCTTATGTCTTTACTGATTTTCTTCCTGGATGATCTGTCAAGTTGAGATAGTGGGGTGTTGAAGTCCCCTACTATGATTGTGTTACTGTTAATATATTGCTTCAGTAGAAGTTTGATGTATTTTGATGGCTTCTCATTGGGTGCATAGATATTAATAATTGTTAAGTCCTCTTGATTGACTGATCCTCTGAGCATTAATTAGTGTCCATTCCTATCTTTTTAAATCTTATCTATTTTAAAGTCTATCATGTCAGATATGAGAATAGCTGTTCCTGCCCTTTTTTTGTGGGCCATTGGCTTGTATGATAGTTTTCCATCCTTTCACTTTAAGTCTGTGTTTGTCTTGTTGAATTAGGTGAGTTTCCTGTAGACAACATATTGTTGGGTTGTGTTTTCTGATCCATCTTCCTACTCTGTGTCTTTTAATAGGTGAATTCAGGCCATTGACATTCATTGCTATCAAAGATTGAAGCTATTTTAACGCCATTCTTGTAGAGTTTTAGAGTGTTTTGATATATGTCCTATTTGTGGTGGTCTGGTTGTTTATAGGAGACCTTTCAGAACTTCTTTCAGGGCAGGCTTGGTGATGGTTGCTTCCTTCAACTGTTGCTTGTCTGAGAAGGTTTTGATGCTTCCATCTAGTCTGAATGACAGTCTAGCAGGATATAGTATTCTTGGCTGAAAGCCTTTCTCATTGAGCACTCGATAGATATCTTGCCATTCTCTTCTAGCCTGTAGTGTTTGTATGGAGAAGTCTGCTGCTAATCTTATGGGTTTTCCTTTGTAGGTGACTCTTTGTTTTTCTCTTGCAGCCTTAAGGATCCTTTCTTTATCCTTATTCCTTTCCATTCTAAGTATGACATGTCTTGGTGTCTTTAGGTCTGGGTTAATTCTGTTAGGGATCCTCTAGGCTTCTTGAATCTTTATGTCTTTGGTGTTGTCTAGACTAGAGAAATTTTCAGCTATTATGGCCTGGAGAATGCTTTCTCCTCTCCTTCTCTTTCTTCCTCTGGTAAGCCAATAATGCGTATATTGTTTCTTTTGAAGTCACCCCATAGGACTCTGTTGTTGTTTTCAGCATCTCTTAATCTCTTTTTTGAGATCTCTTACTTCTTTTTTAGTTGTCTCTAATTCATCCTCAATCTTGCTATTTCTGTCTTCAGCCTCATAGATTCTATTCTCTCTGCCCTCTACTTCTTTCTGGAGTTCATCTATTTTGTTGCCCTGCTCTGATACTGTTTTAGCTTGTTCAGCTAATTGCATTCTTAGCTCAGCGATTTCAGCTCTCTAATAACCATGAGATAATTAGAATTTTCTTCCATATTCTCATTTGTTGTTCCTGCATTTCTGATTATGATTTTTTCAAATTCTTTATTCACTCCTGTTATTATTTCCTTAGCTAATGTTTGGATGTTGAACTCGTTGTTTGTGCTTCATCCTCTGGAGGACTTTTAGCTGGACTCTTGTCCTGGTTCGAGTCTCCAATATTTTTTCTTGTTGTTTTAACCATTTTATATATTATGTTATGAGTTCCCTTTATCAGTACTTTTCAAATTATTGATTACTATTGCCTGGATTGACTTGTGTCTAAGTAATTTAATTAAAGGGTTTACCGTGGTGGAAGTTAACAGTTTTTTCAATCCCTGAGTTGGAGCTCAGTGGTGTAAAAGCCTCTTTTTTTTTCTTCCCTGTAGGCTATGGGAGCCTGAGGGCTTTTAAACTATCAATAAGCTTCTTAGCTTAATCACTGACTCCTGACCAAGAGATAAAGCAGGGTGTGGCAGAGATAATCCAGTGGTTATGCAAAGAGACTTTCACAGCCCCTCAGCTATGCCACCGAGGTATAGGTCTTCTCCTGAGTTTCCCGGTTAGATCCCTGTGCCCTGGTGTCCCTCCCTGTTGCTGCTCCAGATTCTGAGGGTAGTAGCAATGGAGACTCAGAGTTGCACTTGGTGAGTCTCTGGGGAGTCCTTTCCTCCCTTCAGCTGTCCCCTTGTTGGTGGAGCAGACTGGAGGTGGTGTCTCCATTGATAAACTGTTGAACTGTTAGCAGTCACTTAATCTCTCCTTAGGCCCCTCTCTCCTCTCTGTCACCAGCCACGCGTGTTTGTACTCACGGGTATTTACTGGGTTCCTGTGGTCATTCTACTCCTGTCTTGTTTAGGTCCGGGTGGTCTCCTTTGGTATTCCTTGTTGATCTGGGAGAGGAGAGGAGAGAAAGAGATCTGCTGCTCGTAGCTCCGCCTCCCTTCTTTGTGTCACTTGTGTTTAACCTGCTGCACTGCCGCCTGATTCCCAGTCTTTTTCTTTCTTTCTTCTTTCTTTTTTTCTTTCTTTCTTTTTTTTTTCCTCCTCCAGGGTTATTGCTGGGCTCGGTGCCTGCACCTTGAATCCACCGCTCCTGGAGGCCATTTTTCCCCCCTTTTGTTGCCCTTGTTGTAGCTCCGTTGTATTATTACCCTTGTTGACGCAATTCGTTGTTGGATAGGACAGAGAGAAATGGAGAGAGGAGGGGAAGACAGAGAAGGGGAGAGAAAGATAGACACCTGCAGACCAGCTTCACCACCTGTGAAGCTACTCCCCTGCAGTGGGGAGCCGGGGGCTCGAACCGGGATCCTTACGCCGGTCCCTGCGCTTTGCACCACATGCGCTTAACTCACTGCGCCACCGCCCGACCCCCTCTCTTTCTTTCTTTCTTCCTTCCTTCCTTCCTTGCTTGCTTTTTAAATTTTTTATATTTGTTTATTTTCCCTTTTGTTGCCCTTGTTTTTTATTGTTGTAGTTATTATTGCTGCTGTTGTTGTCATCATTGTTGGATAGGACAGAGAGAAATGGAGAGATGAGGGGAAGACAGGGAGGGGGATAGAAAGATAGACACCTGAAGACCTGCTTCACTGCTGTGAAGTGACTCCCCTACAGGTGGGGAGCTGGGGGCTCGAACCAGGATCCTTATGCAGGTCCTTGCACTTCGTGCCATGTGCGCTTAACCAGCTGCACTACCGCTACTAGTGTCTTTATTTGCATTTCTCTGACAATCAGAGACTTGGAGCATTTTTTCATGTGTTTCTCAGCGTTTTGGATCTCTTCTGTGGTGAATATTCTGTCCATGTCCTCCCCCCACTTTTGGATGGGGTTATTTGTTGTCTTGTTGTTGAGTTTGGCAAGCTCTTTTTATATGTTGGTTATTAAACTCTTGTCTGATGTATGGCATGTAAAGATCTTCTCCCATTCTGTGAGGGGTCTCTTGGTTTGGGCAGTGGTTTCTTTTGCTATGAAGATGCTTTTAATTTGATGTAGTCCCATAGGTTTATACTTGCCTTAGTCTTCTTTGTAATTGGATTCGTTTCATTGAAGATGTCTTTAAAATGTATGTGGAAAAGAGTACTGCCAATATTTTCCTCTAAGTATCTGATAGTTTGTGGTCTAACATCCAAGTCCTTGATCCACTTGGAATTTACTTTTGTATTTGGTGAAATACAGTGATTCAGTTTCATTCTTCTGCATGTTTCAACCCATTGTTTCCAACACCATTTGTTGAAAAGACTCTGCTTTCCCCATTGAATAGTCTGAGCCCCTTTGTCAAAGATTAGATGTCCATAGCCCCTTTGTCAAAGATTAGATGTCCCCAAATGTGGGGGCTCCACATTTCAATTTTTTTTTCTTCCGGGGTTGTTGCTGGGCTTGGTGCCTACACCATGAATCCACCGCTCCTGGAGGCCATTTTTACCCCCTTTTGTTGCCCTTGTTGTTGTAGCCTCGTTGTGGTTATCATTATTGCCATTGTTGATGTTGTTCGTTGTTGGATAGGGCAGAGAGAAATGGCGAGAGGGGGGAAGACAGAGAGGGGGAGAGAATGATAGACACCTGCAGACCTGCTTCATCACCTGTGAAGCTACTCTCCTGCAGGTGGGGAGCGGGGGCTCAAACCAGGATCCTTACCCCATCCTTGCGCTTCACGCCACATGCGCTTAACCCGCTACACTACTGCCCAACTCCCCGTAATTCTAATTTTTATGTACTCTCTACACCTCTCTTTTGAGGAATCTCAAAGTATTTTTTTTTTAACCTCCAGGGTTATCATTGGGGCTTGGTGCCTGCACTAAGAATCCACTGCTCCTGTGGCCATTAAAAAAAATTGGATAGGATAGAGAGAAATTGAAAGGGAAGAAGACAGAGTGGGAAAGAGAAAGACAGACACCTGCATACCTGCTTCAACGCTTGTGAAGGGACCTCCCCTGCATGTGTGGAGCTGGGCTTGAACCAGGATCCTTGAGCTTGGCACTACGTGGCTTAACCTGATATGCTACTGCCTGGCCCGCCTTTAGGTATTTATTTTTTACATTGTATTGTATTTATTTATTTGCATTCAGGGTTCCTGCTGGAGCTCGATCCCTGCACTATGAATCTACTGCTTCCAGGGGTCATTGAGAAGGGAGGGGAAGATAGGTAAAGTGAACAATGGACACTTGCAGACTTGCTTCACCACTTGTGAAGAATCCATGCTGCAGGTGGGGACTGGGGGATTGAACCCAGAACCTTGCATGGATCCTTGCACATCGTACTATGTACACTTAACCAGGTTAGCCACTGCTTGGCTTCTTACATTATAATTTTTTAAAATAATTTTTATTAGTGATTTAATGATTGATAATATTGTGGGTAAGAGGGTTTAATTCCATACAATTTCCACCACCATAGTTCCATATTCCCTTCCCTCCATTGGAAGTTTCTCTATTCTTTAACCCTCTGGAACTATGGACCCAAGTTTTTTTTGTTTTTTTTTTTTTGCCTCCAGTGTTATTGTGGGGTCACAGTGCCTGCACCATGAATCCACTGCTCCTGGAGACTATTTTTTTTTCCTTTTTGTTGCCTTTGTTGTTTTGTCGTTGTTGTGGTGGTTATTATTGTTGTTGTTATTGATGTTGTTGTTGGATAAGACAGAGAGAAATGGAGAGAGCAGGGGAAGACAGGTGGAGAGAAAGACAGACACCTTCAGACCTGCTTCACCGATTGTGAAGCGACTCTTACTCTGCAAGTGGAGAGCCGGGTGGGTTTCGAACCTGGATCCTTACTCAGGTCCTTGCGTTTTGCGGCATGTGCGCTTAACCCGCTGTGCTGTTGTGCTACCACCCCCCCCCAGATCTTTATGGGGTGCAGAAGGTGGGAGGTCTGGCTTCTGTAATTGCTTCTTCTTCTAGTGTTTGCCCTTATTCTGTAGCCGGTCAACAGCGTCAGGTTGAGCCTGATGTAAAGTTTCGAGACCTCCTTTGAATCTGGAGAGGTGGCAGTCATTGACTATGTGGGTCATAGTCTGTCTGTATCCACAGGGGCAATTCGGGTCGTCTCTGGCTCCCCAGTGATGGAACATAGCGGCGCACCGGCCATGGCCTGTTCGATAGCGATTGAGGAGGGCCCAATCATAAAGTGCTAGGTCAAAGCCGGGTTGACGCTTGCAGGGGTCTGTGATGAGGTTTTTGTTCTTTACCTCAGCTGACTGCCAACTCTGTTTCCAAGAGACTGGAACAGAGAAGTTCAATGTAGGCATAGGGGACCAGATTGGGTGACGAGACGTCAAGCACTGGACAGGGTGGGCGAAGATATCAGCGTATATTGGCAGGTCCGGTCGAGCGTAGACGTGGGAAATGAACTTAGATGATGCCGCATCCCGACGATTATCTGGCTAGGCGATGTTGCTAAGAACTGGCAGCCATGGAACCGGGGTGGAACGGATGGTTCCAGAAATTATCCTCATGGAGGAATATAATTTGGAATCGACCAAGTGGACATGGGGGCTATGGAACCATACTGGGGCACAGTATTCTGCAGTGGAATAGCATAATGCCAGAGATGATGATCGTAGTGTGGAAGCGCTCGCGCCCCATGAGGAGCTGGCCAGTCTTGCAATGATGTTATTTCTCGTGCCCACCTTTGCTGCAGTTTTTATGAGATGTTTGTGAAATGACAGAGTGCGATCGAGAGTAACGCCAAGATAGACTGGCTGGGCTTCATGCCGGATTCTCATACCGCCAAGCTGCACATTAAGCTCACGCGAGGCCGAGGCATGGTGTAGATGGAAAACAGATGATACCGTTTTTGGAGTGCTAGGGATTAGTTGCCATTTTTTACAGTAATCAGATATCAGAGACATATCTTTCGTGAGTGTTTCCTCAAGGATGTCGAACTTGGATGCCTGAGTTGCACAGCAGATGTCATCGGCGTAGATGAACGTCCTTGAAGAAGTTTCTGGGAGGTCATTGATGTAAATATTAAATAGCATAGGAGCCAGAACAGAGCCCTGGGGGAGGCCACTTGAGACAGGTCTCCATCTCCAGATGCACCTGGAATCTTCTGTTTTGGAGAAGAAACGATATAGGTTGGCCACCTATGGAGGCAGGCATCTTGAGATCTTGACTAGGAGACCACGGTGCCAGACCGTGTCATAGGCTGCCGTGAGATCAACAAAGACAGCACTCATCTTTAGATCCTTCTGGAATCCATTTTCAATTTCAATTTTCAATCCAATTTTCAAAAGAGGGCCAGGGCTTGTTCGCAGGTAGATCTTCCTGTGCGGAAACCATCTTGGGCGGGTGAAAGGAATTTCTCTGTAAGATGAGAAATACGTGACAGAAGCAGCCTCTCAAGGAGTTTGTAACACATGGAGAGGAGAGAAATTGGTCTATAGCTGGCGGCCAGTGTTGGGTCTTTCTTTGGTTTCAAAACCGCTATAATCAAAACTGCACGACGCCAAACTTTGGGCATAGACTCAGATTCCAAGATGTGGGACAGGAATGAAGCTAGCCACTTCTTTGCCACGGGACCCAGGTTAAGAATGAGTTCTGGGTGATGTTATCATAGCCAGCAGCTGTTCCCGGTTTAACCCTCTTCAAAGCATCTCCCAGTTCAGACAGTGTAAAGGGAGAGAGTTTTGGAGATGGACAAGATAACCGGAAGTGGGATGACCACTCATGGGAAATTTCTCTTTTCCAGACTGGGTTGATCTTAGCACGTCCAACTTGAGTTAGGTGACTGGCCACTGAGTTTGGAGATACGGGAGGATGGGAGACGGGAGGGGGTTGGCTACCGGCACCCAGTCTGTGAAGAAGCTTCCAGGCCTTCCTACTTGAGTGGGTGAAGTTCAGACTTTCCGTGAGTTGTTGCCAGCGGGCTTGGCGTGCTGCATCCAGGGAGGCAATGAGATGGTCAGCCACATCTGGGTCGCCCGACTCATCATACTGCTTTAGTAGTTGCTCGCATTCAGCATCAAGACAAGGCCTATAGTTAGCGCGTCTCCCATGAGGAATGGCTTGGGAAGCTGCTTTGAAGATGGCTTGGCGGAAGCGCCTGTAGGAATCTTCAGAGGGGATAGAGTTAATTGGAATTGCAGGAATACATTTGTTGGTAAGATCACTGAACAGACGCCAGTTTGCTTTCCGAAAGTTACATCTTAGTTTCTCCGAGCATAGAATCAGTGGGAGCTGGAGACCAATGTGGATGATAGCTGGGCGGTGATGACTGTGCGGGAAGATCTTGAGAACTTGTCTCGTAGCGGGAAAGGCTTGGCCATTGACTGTGCTAATCCAGCACAGGTCGGGTGACGAGTCTTTATTCCATCTAGCATTGTGAAAAGAGCCTGGCTGTTTGGGATCGTATAATAGGGAGAGATCATTCGCTGAAGCCCAGTCGGCTAAGATAGAGCCGTCAGCACGAGTGGAGGAATATCCCCAGTCTTGGTGATGACTATTAAAGTCTCCAACGTAAACGGCTGGGTGATTCGGGCTAGGCAGGACCTCATTATCCCATGAGGCACTGGGAGGCTTATATACGTTGACGAGCTGAAAAATTCCAATAGTAATGGAGTCGTAGAAGGTCGAAGAGGCCGTGTGGTAAACGTTCGCAAGACACGATTTGGCGTAGATGGCTCGGCCGTGTTTAGGATGGAGATTATAGCATATTAAATCGAATCCACTGATGGTGAATCGAGCAGCTTCACCGACTGCTATATGTGTTTCTTGTAGGCAGATAACATCTGCCTGATGCTGTATCGCCAGATGACCAATAAGAACGCGTTTGGCAAAGGACAGCCCCTCAACATTAAGTTGGAGGACTCGAAGAGCAGGACCAACAGCTTGAAAGCTGTCAGGAGCTGCTTGTTGCTGGCTTTGAAAGTGACTGGGATCCATGTGGATTCAGTCGGCTAGGAAGGATCGTCAGTTTCCCCAATGAATGGGTACTCACGGGATGCACCACGGGAAGGTGGATCCAATGCAATGTAATTGCTTCTCTGCTGGATATGGGCGTTGACAGATTCATACATACAGTCTGTTTCTATCCCTATTGGGGTAGGGACATTGTAATTTTTAATAACTATATTTTCTTCCATATATGTATTTTTAGCGCTTAAATTATTCATGTGAAGGAGCTGGGCGATGGCTCAGCTGATTAAGTACACACATTACCATACACAGGGCACTGGTTCAAGCCCCTAGACTTATATAGGGTTTAAAAAACATTTTCATTAATTTTATTATTCACTTTACATAGAAACTGAGGACGGGGGGGGGGGAGAAAGAGACTTCTATTTTTTTAAAAATTTATTTATTCATGAGAGACAGGAGAGAAAGAACCAGACATCACTCTGGTACATGGCTACTGGGGATTGAACTTAGTACCTCATGGTTGAGAATCCAATGCTTTATCCACTGCGCCACCCCCCAGACCACTACAGAGACTCTTAAAGGTTTTACTGTTTTCTTGAGAAAAAAGAACAGAACCGGAGGCATCACACTCCCAGATCTCAAACTGTATTATAGGGGGCCATTGTCATCAAAACTGCTTGGTACTGGAACATGAACAGACACACTGACCAGTGGAATAGAATTGAGAGCCCAGAAATGAGGCCCCACATGTATGGACATCTAATCTTTGACAAAGGGGCCCAGACTATTCCATGGGGATAGCAGGGTCTCTTTAACAAATGGTGTTGGAAACAATGGGTTGAAACATGCAGAAGAATGAAACTGAACCACTGTATTTCACCAAATACAAAAGTAAATTCCAAGTGGATCAAGGACTTGGATGTTAGACCACAAACTATCAAATACTTAGAGGAAAATATTGGCAGAACTCTTTTCTGCATAAATTTTAAAGACATCTTCAATGAAATCCAATTACAAAGAAGACTAAGGCAAGTATAAACCTATGGGACTACATCAAATTAAAAGCATCTTCATAGCAAAAGAAACCACTACCCAAACCAAGAGACCCCTCACAGAATGGGAGAAGATCTTTACATGTCATACTTCAAATAAGAGTTTAATAACCAACATATATAAAGAGCTTGCCAGACTCAACAACAAGACAACAAATAACCCCATCCAAAAATGGGGGGAGGACTTGGACAGAATAGTCACCACAGAAGAGATCCAAAAGGCTGAGAAACACATGAAAAAAATTCTCCAAGTCTCTGATTGTCAGAGAAATGCAAATCAAGACAACAATGAGATATCACTTCACTCCTGTGAGAATGTCATACATCAGAAAAGGTAACAGCAGCAAATGCTGGAGAGGGTGTGAGGTCAAAGGAACCCTCCTGCACTGCTGGTGGGAATGTCAATTGGTCCAACCTCTGTGGAGAACAGTCTGGAGAACTCTCTATGACCCTGCAATTCCTCTCCTGGGGATATATCCTAAGGAACTCAACACATCCATCCAAAAAGATCTGTGTACACATATGTTCTTGGCAGCACAATTTGTAATAGCCAAAACCCGGAAGCAACCCAGGTGTCCAACAACAGATGAGTGGCTGAGCAAGTTGTGGTATATATACACAATGGAATACTACTCAGCTGTAAAAAATGGTGACTTCACCGTTTTCAGCCGATCTTGGATGCACCTTGAAAAAATCATGTTGAGTGAAATAAGTCAGAAACAGAAGGATGAATATGGGATGATCTCACTCTCAGGCCGAAGTTGAAAAACAAGATCAGAAAAGAAAACACAAGTAGAACCTGAAATGGTATTGGCATATTGCCCCCCAAGTAAAAGACTCTGGGGTGGGTGGGTGGAGAGAATACAGGTGGAGAGAATGAAGGATGATAAATGACATAGTGGGGGTTGTATTGTTATATGGGAAACTGGGGAATGTTATGCATGTACAAACTATTGTATTTACTGTTGAATGTAAAACATTAATTCCCCAATAAAGAAATAAATAATAAAAAAAAAGGTTTTACTGTTTAGGAAGCTTCCCCCAGCAGGCGGGGGCGGGAATTGAACCAGGGTCCTTGAGCTCTACTCGGTGTGCCAACCCCCACCCCTGGGCCCCAATAAATAAAATCTTTTAAAGAAATTATCACAAGGGGTGTGCTTGTTATCTTTGTGTATGAGTTTCCATGGGCAGTGGGATCTTAGAAGAGGGGCTGCTGGGTCTGAGAGAGTCAACCTGTTTTATGCACTCCTGGTCTTTTTGCCGCTGAAGCGGAAACAGGCTCCCGCGCTTCCCCGGCCTAGCTGAATCTCCTGTCTCTCCTTATGGCCGCACGTCGTCTCCGCGTCTTCCACTTGCTGCAAGCTTCGGCTCCAGCTCGCGAAATCTCTATTTCCACTGAGAATCAGCCAGATGTGTCGCTGGAACGAAGCCCCAGCTTTCCGCCTCTGAGGGGGCGGGGCGGGGGCGGGGCCAGACGGGGGGCGGGGCGGGGCCACCCAAGGCCCGCTCCCTCCCCAGGAGCTAGTCGTCGCGGTTTGATGACGCAAAGCGCCGCGTGCTTTCCCCCCCACGTGTGTCGCTGCTTTTTGCGGCATCTGCAGAGCTGCGGCCGCTTTTCCCAGGGGCGTAGTTGTTAGATCCGCCACGCGGATCGGGACCGTTTGTAGGGTCTAAGCGCAAAGTAGGGAGCCTGGTGGCTTCCTGGGGCGGAGGTTCCCGAGGCAATGGAGCACCTTTTGCTGGATGTGGCGGCCGTGCCGCTGCGGCTAATCGCTGGCAAGAACGAGAAAAGCCGCAGTGAGCTGGGCAGGTTCTTGGCAAAGCAGGTAAGAGAAGGGGGGGGAGAAGCGACCAGCCTGCGGGCCATCGCCGAAGCGCCTAGAAAAGCTGCTGGGGGCGGGGAGCCCCGTTTTGTCCTTCTGGCCCTCTCCACCCGGCTACCCTGTAGCGGGGGAGTCCCTGCAAGTGTGAGATTAGAAGCAACATTTTTTTAATTTAATCTTTATTTGTTGGATAGAGACAGAAATTGAGAGGGAAGAGGGTAATAGAGAGGGAGAGAGACAGAGACACCTGCAGCAGTGCTTCACCAGTTGTGAAGCTTCCCCCTGCAGGTGGGGTCTGTGGCTTGAACCTGGATCCTTGCGTTCTGTAACATGTGCGTTCAACCAGGTGCACCACCACCTGGACCCCAATCTTTAAAATAAAAAATCAGAGCACTCCTCAGCTCTGGTTTATGGTGGGGAAGGGGATTAAACCTGGGATTTAGGAGCCTCAGGAGAGTCTCTTTACATAACCATTATGCCGTCTCCCCCGCCCTAAGGTTTTGTTTCTATCTGGCGGTGAAGCGCCTTCACTTCTCCACGGACCTGTCACCACCACCACCCTACTTGGGAAGTAAATGCGCCTGTATTTCTTTTTTGACTGAGGTTGCGTGTCTGCCTTTTGACGTGTGCTGCCGAGTGTGTGGTTTTTTTTTTTTTTTTCTCCAGTTTACTGATCAACTCTGGTTTATGGTTATTTGGGGGACTGAACCTGTGACTTTGGCGGCTCAGGCATGAAAGTCTGTTTGCATAACGATAAGACTATCCACCCCCGCCCACTCCCACTCTGAATGTCTTTAAAAAATTTTTTTTTAAAGATTTTTCATTATCTTTATTTATTGGATAGAGACAGCCAGAAATCAAGAGGGAAGGGGGTGATATAGAGGGAGAGAGACAGAGAGACACTTGCAGCATTGCTTTACCACTCGCAAAGCTTTTCCCCTGCAGGTGGGGGGGGGGGCCGGGGACTTGAACCCGGGTCCTTCTTGTCATTGTGATACGTGAGCCCAACCACGTGCGCCACCACCCGGCCACAGGTTTTTTTTTTTTTTTTTTCCTGTCCAGTCTTTTTCTTCTGCCTTATTGACTAGTATTGATTGCATTTCTGCAGTGCTTTAGGACCGGCAAATCCTCAGGGAATTTATCATCCGTTTATGGAGACTTCATAAACCGCCAAAACCATTGAGGGGCAAAGCAAGGCAGCTAGTGCTGATTCTGCGTCATTAACTCTTAAGTATGATATGGTGAATTACAGTTTTCTGGGAAGTGGGTCTTTGGGCTCTTTTTTTTTTTAAGTTTTTTTCTTTTAATATTTACTTATTCCTTTTTGTTGCCCTATTTGTTTTATTGTTGTAGTTATTATTGTTGTTGGGTAGGACAGAGAGAAATGGAGAGAGGAGAGGAAGACAGAGGGGGAGAGAAAGATAGACACCTGCAGACCTGCTTCACCACCTGTGAAGCGACTCCCCTGCAGGTGGGGAGCCCAGGGCTTGAACCGGGATCCTTATGCCAGTCCTCGCACTTTGTGCCACCTGCACTTAACCTGCTGTACTACCACCAGACTCCCTTTTGGGCTTTTAAAAAAGAACTTTTCATTGATTCTCTGTTGTATGAATTGAGAACAATGTCTAAGAGCTCTCTTAATGGAAACTAATCTTTTCACCTTGAATTTCAGTTAACTTAGTTCCTTCTTCCCTGCTCCCCCAATCTAAACTGAACTTTTCTTTTTTTCTTTATATTTATTTTATTTTCCCCTTTTTTGTTGCCATTGTTGTTGTAGTTATTATTATTGATGTCATAGTTGTTAGATAGGACAGAGAGAGAGGAGGGGAAGACAAAGAGGGAGGGAAAGAGAGACATCTGCAGACCTGCTTAACCACTTGTGAAGCGACTCCCCTGCAGGTGGGGAGCTGGGGGCTTGAGATGGGATCCTTATGCAGGTCCTTGCACTTTGGGCCACCTGCACTTAACTCATGGTGCTACTGCCTGACTCCCTGAACTTTTCTTTTTTTAAAGTTCTTTATTATTTTTTTACTAAGAGAGACCAGAGCACTGGCCAGCTCTGGTTTATGTTGGTGATGGGGACTGAACATGGGACTTTGGATCCCCAGGCATGAAAATCTTTTGCATAACTGTTATGCTAGACCTCTCGATGAACTACTTGAGAATAAAACATGTTTTAATTAATTAATGAGAAATGAAAGGAGGAGAGAACCAGAGCATCACTGTTGAGGGATGGAAGTCAAGAACTCTTTTTTTTTTTTTTAATTATTATCTCTATTTATTGAATAGAGACAGCCAGAAGTCAAGAGAAAGGGGGAGATATAGGGGACAGAGAGACAGACACCTGCAGCACTGCTTCACCACTGACAAAGCTTTCCCCCTGCAGGTGGGGACCGTAGGGTGGGAAGAGGTGGGGCGGGGGCTCAAACCCCCACCCTTGTGTATTGTAACATGTACACTCAATCAGGTGCGCCACCACCTGTCCCTTCAAGATCTCATTCTTGACAGTCTAACAGTTTATCCACTTAATTTCATGGCACCTCCCAGGCCATGAAATTAAAAAATCATATATATATATATATATATATATATATATATATATATATATATATATAATAACTTACTGTCATAAGTGTATCACTTACCCATATATGCTTTATTTTTTTTGTCTGGAGCTACGTAAGAAACATTTGTGTTTCAGTGAAGACAAATGGAATGTGTGAAGCAAAGGGTGAGGAGGATTCAAAAGTATTCTCAGGGTTTATGGCCGAGCCCAGCAAAGGGATTCACTAACACATATGCAGAGGTCTAGAAAATAAACAGATTTTTGATGGGTTAGACTAAAGGAGGTGAGCTGAATGAACTTCCGGTGATAGACTCCTGAATTATATATTGTTGCTGCTAGGTTTTTTGTTTTTTTTTTCTCTTCCCCCTTTTAAGTGGAATTTAGAACAGAGGTTTAGAATCTAGGAATCATAGACCAGCTAGTTACTATGGAATTTAAGGCTTCCCACCTCTATAGTTAAATGCAAACAGGTTCAAGCCCTGGGCTCCCCACCTGCAGTGGGATCCTTTTACAAGCAGTGAAGCAGGCCTGCAAGTGTCTGTCTTTCTCCCCTCCCTTCTATCTTCCCCTCCTTTTTCAATTTCTCTCTGTCCTATCTAATATAATGGGGGGAAATTTAGAGGCTGGGTGGCGGCACACCTGGTTGAACATGCACATTACAGTGGGCAAGGACCTGGGTTCGAGCCCCGTCTCCACCTGCAGAGGGAAAGCTTTGCGAGTGATGAAGCAGGGCTATAGGTATTTTTCTCTCTCCTTCTCTGTCACCCCCTTCCCTCTTGATTTCTGACTGTCTCTATCCAATAAATAAAGATAATTAAAAAAATGAAAATGTCCTCTTCTAAAAAATTCCACTGAAATTGTGATAGCAGGGTTTGAATCTGGCTTTTTATTTATCTGTTTGTTTGTTATTGGATAGAGACAGAGAAATTGAGAGAGAAGGGGGAGATAGAGAGGAAAAGAGACAGAGACCTGCAGACCTGCTTCACATCCTGTGAAGTGACTCCCCTGCAGGTGGGGAGCTGGGGGCTTGAACCGGGATCCTAACCGGTGCTTGTGCTTTGCGCCACCTGCGCTTAACCCGCTGCGCTACCACCCGACTCCTGAATCTGGCTTCTTGTACATGGCAACATGTGTGCTCAATTAGGTGTGCCCCTGCCTAAACCAGGACTCAGTCCTTTTTGAAAAAAGATTTTATCTATTTATAAAATACATAGAGAATTAGGACAGCACTCTTGTATATTCATTGTGGGGCATTAAGCTCAGGATCTTATGCTTAAGAGCCTAGCACCACCTCCCCGTCCTCAGGGACTCAATCTTTTTTTTTTTTTTTAAGAATTTATTTATTCATGAGGAAGATAGAGAAAGAACCAGACATCACTCTGGTACATGTGCTGCCAGGGATTGAATTTGGGACCTCATGGTTGAGAATCCAGTGCTTTATCCGCTGCGCTACCTCCCGGATCACTTTTTAATCTTTTTTTAAAGGCTTTTTTTTTTTAATAATTTATTTTTATTTATCCCTTTTGTTGCCCTTGTTGTTTTATTGTTGTAGCTATTATTGTTGTTGTCATTGTTGGATAGGACAGAGAGAAATGGAGAGAGGAGGGGAAGACAGAGAGGAGGAGAGAAAGATAGACACCTGCAGACCTGCTTCACCGCCTGTGAAGCGACTCCCCTGCAGGTGGGGAGCCGGGGTTCGAACCGGGATCCTTATGCCAGTCCTTGTGCTTTGCTCCACCTGCGCTTAACCCGCTGCGCTACAGCCCGACTCCCCTTAATCTTTTTTAAGACTGACTTCACAGTCAGTCACAGGTTCAGGTTATCCTTACTTGTGCTTCAAAGTACCTGGTTATAGATGGGAATTTTTTTTTTTTTCAATAATCTGGTTTCACTGTGTATCTTTCTTTTTTTTTTTTAAATTAATTTCTTTATTGGGAAATTAATGTTTTACATTCAACAGTAAATACAATAGTTTGTACATGCATAACATTCCCCAGTTTCCCATATAACAATACAACCCCCACTATGTCTTCTATCATCTTTCATGGACCTGTATTCTCCCCACCCACCCACCCCAGAGTCTTTTACTTTGGTGCAATACGCCAATTCCATTTCAGGTTCTACTTGTGTTTTCTTTTCTGATCTTGTTTTTCAACTTCGGCCTGAGAGTGAGATCATCCCATATTCATCCTTCTGTTTCTGACTTATTTCACTCAACATGGTTTTTTCAAGGTGCATCCAAGATCGGCTGAAAACGGTGAAGTCACCATTTTTTACAGCTGAGTAGTATTCCATTGTGTATATATACCACAACTTGCTCAGCCACTCATCTGTTGTTGGACACCTGGGTTGCTTCCGGGTTTTGGCTATTACAAATTGTGCTGCCAAGAACATATGTGTACACAGATCTTTTTGGATGGATGTGTTGGGTTCCTTAGGCTATATCCCCAGGAGGGGAATTGCAGGATCATAGGGTAGGTCCATTTCTAGCCTTCTGAGAGTTCTCCAGACTGTTCTCCACAGAGGTTGGACCAATTGACATTCCCACCAGCAGTGCAGGAGGGTTCCTTTGACCCCACAGCCTCTCCAGCATTTGCTGCTGTTACCTTTTCTGATGTATGACATTCTCACAGGAGTGCAGTGGTATCTCATTGTTGTCTTGATTTGCATTTCTCTGACAGAGACTTGGAGCATTTTTTCATGTGTTTCTCGGCCTTTTGGATCTCTTCTGTGGTGACTATTCTGTCCATGTCCTCCCCCCATTTTTGGATGGGGTTATTTGTTGTCTTGTTGTTGAGTTTGGCAAGCTCTTTATATATGTTGGTTATTAAACTCTTGTCTGATGTATGGCATGTAAAGATCTTCTCCCATTCTGTGAGGGGTCTCTTGGTTTGGGCAGTGGTCTCTTTTGCTATGAAGATGCTTTTTAATTTGATGTAGTCCCATAGGTTTATACTTGCCTTAGTCTTCTTTGTAATTGGATTCGTTTCATTGAAGATGTCTTTAAAATTTATGCGGAAAAGAGTACTGCCAATATTTTCTTCTAAGTATCTGATAGTTTGTGTTCTAACATCCAAGTCCTTGATCCACTTGGAATTTACTTTTGTATTTGGTGAAATACAGTGGTTCAGTTTCATTCTTCTGCATGTTTCAAACCATTGTTTCCAACACCATTTGTTGAAAAGACTCTGTTTTCCCTATTTAATAGTCTGAGCCCCTTTGTCAAAGATTAGATGTCCATAGGTGTTTTTTTTTTTAATGAGAGCACACTGCTCAGGTCTGACTTATGGTGGCATAGGGGATTGAATCAACAGCCCTATGCCACCCTATGCCTGAGGGTCTTTACATAACCATCATGCTGTCTCTCACACCTTAAAAAAACAAAACAGAACATTATATAGAGACAGAAAGAAGGGGGAGCTAGAGATACCTGAAGTACTGTTTCACCACTTGCAAAACTTCCTCCCTCAGAGGTGGGGAACAGGGGTTTGAACCTAGGTCCTCATGCTCAACCTGGGTCCTTGTGGCTCCAGATGAAGTTTCTAAATGACCTCCTTGGTTTCAATTAATTTTGCTAGGGCTACTTATAGAACTCAACTATTGTACTGTTTTTCCTTTTCTTCCCTTTATATTTATTTATTTTTCCTCACCAGAGCACTGCTCAGCTCTGGCTAATGGTGGTTTAGGGGATTGAGTCTGGGACCTTGGAGCATTGGGCACAACAGTCTTTTGCCTAACCATTATGCTATCTCTTCTGGTTCAGCTATTAATAGATGAACTATTTATCATAAAAGATTATAACTCAGCAACAACCAGATGAAGGTGAATCACAGGACAGGAAAATGGGATGGGGTGCTGAGTGTCTGTACTTTGTCCCTATGTCCCTATATCCCCCTCCCTGCATTTTCACGTTTGCCAATATGGGACTCAGTATGACCTTTAGCATTATCTTTACTTAGGCATGGCTGATTAAATCATTGAACATTTTTTTTCTGGTTGTCACCGGGGTTCAGTGCCTATACAACCCACTGCTCTTGCAGCCTTCCCCCTCTTTTTTCACTTTTCCCTCTAGATAAATAAGGTAAGAGATAAATAAGTAGCACCACTCTACCACTTGTGACACTTTACCCCTGCAGACATTCCCACATGGTGCTCCAGGGTTTGAACCCTGGTAATAACATGGTAAACCACATACCATGGTAATATGTATGCTCTATTGGGTGAACCACCTGCCAGCCCCATTGGCTAAAATTTTTTTGACCAAAGTATTGCCCAGTTCTGGCTGTTGGTATTGCTGGCAGTCCAATCTTAAGCTTTTCACAAGCGAGTCCTGTATACTACAACTGCCCTGTCTCCCATACCCCTGAATCACTTACTGTAAGTGATTGAATTCCAGCCTCTCACCCCTTCCTGAAATCAGTGGGGTCAGGTCAGGGGTTCAGATCTAACATCACATGCTGGTCCTACTAGCAACCACCCCCCCTTCCTTGAGTGCTTTCCAAAATGTACCTTTCTAACAAAGATATCTCTAAGAAATATCCAGGATCTGGGGAGATCTGTGCCACCACCTTTTTATTAGGTAGAGAGGGAAGTGGGGGAGAGAGGTCTTTGTACACTGTAAAATGTGCATTCTACCTGGTGCACCTGACCTCACCCTCCCATACTTTTTTTTTTTTTAAATCTCAGAGCTGGGGATTCTCACCTGTCTGTCTGAGTCCACAGGCAGAGCCACTACTCCAGCCTGGCAGTGTATCTCACCTGTCTGATTTCATTGTGCTCTACCTCCTTTCCCTTCCTCTGCCTCCCTCCCTTTCTGAGACAGAGATTAAAAGCTTTCAGTGCAATAGGGGCTCACCTCGAACCTGAGCCAGTTTCTGACCTGACCCCCTAGTCCATTTTTCTTTCACTCAGAGATACAGAGAGGGCCACAACATTCCCCCCACACATACACACACACTTGAGAAGCCAAAGCTTTGTCCATTGTGCTACCTCCCAGGCTGCAAAGGAAAACTATTGACTCACAGTTTGTTTTATCTTTCAGGTGTGGACATCCCAAGATCGCCAGTGTATCCTAAGTACCCTAGCACAGCTACTTCTGGATAAGGACTGTACTGTGTTGGTTGGCCGCCAGCTGCGCCCTCTCCTTTTGGATTTGCTAGAAAGGAATGCTGAAGCCATTAAAGCTGGAGGTCAAATCAACCATGATCTACATGAACGCCTCTGTGTGTCAATGAGCAAACTCATTGGTCACCATCCTGATGTCCTTCCGTCAGTAACCTTTTCTTTTCCTTTTTTAAGATTTTATTTAATTTTAAAAACATTTTACTTATTTATTAGTGAGAAAGCTAGGAGGAGAGAAAGAACCAGACATCACTTTGGTACATGTGCTGCTGGGGGTTGAGCTTGGGACCTCATGCTCGGGAGTCTAACACCTTACCCACTGTGTCATCCTAGACCACAGATTTTATTTACTTATAAATGCAAAAAGGAGAGGAAGAGAAAGGACTAGAGCATCATTCCAGAACTGGGAATACTGTGCATCTGACTGGAGACCTTATCCTTTCAAGTTTATTGCTCTACTAGAGTATGCACATTAGTTATCTACTGTTTAAGTTGTAGGCTGTCTTCAGGCCTATTTTTTCAGAACTTCCTTGAATGCAGTGGGGGCCAGGTTCATACTTGGGTCTCATACATAGCAAAGCAGTACACTGAGTGAGTTTTTTTTTTTTTTTTTTTTTGCCAACCCTTACTTATTAATGAGAGAAAGAGGGAGAGAGAAAGAGACAGGGTTATATCAAAGCAAAGAACTTTGGAGAAGGAAGGGAAGGGAGGAGGTGCAACAGGCATTGGGATCCTGGTGCATGATGGTGGGAGGGGTCTGAGTTGGGGGTGAGGAGATTTTTCAGACAGTTGTCATGGGGAGATGACAGATTGTACCTGTATGTTAACAACTGTACTGTAAATTACCCCCGCCCCCACACCATGAAATAATGGGGGAGGGGTACTAGAGAAAATCCGAGCATCCCTCTGGCAGCACTATGCAGAAGTTGAACTAAGGAGTTCATGTTTTTTTAAATTTTATTTTCCCTTTTGTTGCCCTTGCTTTTTTTTTTTTCATTGTTGTAGTTGTTATTGTTGTTGTCATTGTTAGATTGGAGAGAGGAGGGGAAGACAGAAAGGGGAGAGAAAGACAGACACCTGCAGACCTGCTTCACCGCTTGTGAAGCGACTCCCTTGTAGGTGGGGAGCCGGGGACTCGAACCGGGATCCAGTTGCCAGTCCTAGCGCTTCAAGCCACGTGTGCTTAACCCACTGCACTACCACCTGACTTTCTTAATCCAGCAGTCTAGCCACTGTGCTGCTTCCTGGACTGTAAGATTTACTAATTAATATAATGAAAGAGAGATAAAGAGAAAGGGGAGGGGTAGAGAAAGCCAGACCACTGCCCTCTGGCACATGCAATACATGGGATAAAATTTAGGATCCCATGCTTTTTAAAAAAAATTATTTTATTAAAAATTTTTAATATTTATTTTCCCTTTTGTTGCCCTTGTTGTTTTATTGTTATAGTTATTATTGTTGTTGTTATTGATGTCGTCATTGTTGGATATGACAGAGAGAAATGGAGAAAGGAGGGGAAGACAAAGGGGGAGAGAAAGACAGACACCTGCAGATCTGCTTCACCGCTTGTGAAGTGACTCCCCTGTAGGTGGGGAGCCAGGAGCTTGAACCGGGATCCTTATGCCGGTTCTTGCGCTTTGTGCAATATTTATTTATTTATTCCCTTTTGTTGCCCTTGTTCTATTGTAGTTATTGTTGTTGTTGTTATTGATGTCATTGTTGGATAGGACAGAGAGAGAGGAGGGGAAACGGGGAGAGAAAGTCGCTTGTGAAGCGACTCCTTCCAGGTGATGAGCTGAGGACTCCAACTGGGATCCTTACCTGGTCCTTGTGCTTTGTGTGCAATGTGTGCTTAACTCACTGTGCTACCGCCCCACTCCCGAAACTTCTATTTCTTAAAAGGCATGAGGGTTATAAGAGGGTACTGGGGGGGGGAGGCACTGGAGATCATCAGGACATTTGTTATCTTGGGTGGTGCTATTTTTCTGTACATTCCCTCTTGAAACATTGGTTTTTCACAGCTTGTGAACTTAAGTGACTAGCAGGAATAGAAGGAGGGTGCATGGTCTGGCTGAGTATCTGTTCTCTCCTGCAAAATCATTGTAACAGATTTATTGCTTCTGCTAGCAGCTTTGCAAAAAAGGAGTATAGTAGAATGGATTTCTTTTGTGTAAGACAGTTTATCTGTGTCTCCCTTTAGGGCCATAATTTCATTGTTAAGAACAAGATTCATTAGGAGAAGGATGTACACACATATCTTTAAAAGCCAGCTTTTTGACTATTTTAGCTATATATGTAGAAGTAGGATTGTTGGATCATATAGTAGTTTATTGTTTTATCTGAACAGTGCTCATTAGAGAAAAAATAAAGCTCAGATTTAGTTATTAAAACTAATTAAATGTAATACAAGTTAAATAGAACGAATTTAGCTATTAGTAAGAATAAAAAAAGAAAAAATAAAGAAGGAAAGAAAGAAATTAAGAAAAAGAAGAAAAGAGAAAAAAAAGAACAGTGCTCACCTCTTATGTGCAAATCCAATGTATAGACATGTTTGAAACTTTGTTTTATTTTTTAATATTATTTATTTATTTTATTTTTATTATTGGATAGAGACAGAAATTGAGAGGGGAGGGGGAGATAGACAGGCACCTGCAGCCCTGCTTCACCACTTCTGAACCTTTCCACCTGCAGGTGGGGACAAGGGGCTTGAACCTGGGTTCTTGCACACTATAATATGTGTGCTTAACCAGGTGTGCCACTGCCTGGCCCCCCCCTTTTAATATATATATATTTATATTTATTTATTTCCTTTTGTTGTCCTTGTTTTATTGTTGTAGTTATTGTTGTCATCATTGATAGATAGGACAGAGAGAAATGGAAAGAGGAGGGGAAAACGGGGAGAGAAAAGTAGACACCTGCAGACCTGCTTCACCGCTTGTAAATCGATTCCCCTGCAGGTGGGGAGCTGGGGGCTCGAACCGGGATCCTTAGGCTGTTTGTTAATTATTAAAGCTGTTTGTTAATTATTAAAGCTGTTTGTTTTACTTGTTTGCTTTTTATCAGAGCACTGGTCAATTCTGACTTGTGGTGGCAGTGATTGAACCCAGGACTTTGTTTCCATAACCATTATTCTAGCTCCCTGGCCCTTCCCTGAATATATCTGAAAAATTTTAAAGGAACCACCATACTGTTTTTCACAGAGGTTGCACTATTTTGCAATCCTTCCAACAGTGTACATGGCTTCAAATTACCCTGCAGTAATTATTTTCTGCATTTATCTTTTTCTTCTACTTTTTTTTTTTTTTTAATATTCCCTTTTGTTGCCCTTGTTGTTTGATTATTGTAGTTATTATTGTTGTCGTCGTTGTTGAATAGGACAGAGAAATGGAGAGAGGAGGGGAAGACATAGACCGGGAGAGAAAGACACCTGTAGTCCTGCTTCACCACCTGTGAAGCGACTGCCCTGCAGGTGGGGAGCCGGGAGCTCAAACCGGATCCTTCCGCTGGTCCTTGTGCTTTGCGCCATGTGCTCTTTTTTTTTTTTAAATATTTATTTATGTATTCCCTTTTGTTGCCCTTGTTGTTTTACTGTTGTAGTTATTATTATTGTTGTCATTGTTGTTTTATAGGACAGAGAAATGAAGAGAGAAGGGGAAGACAGGGAAAGAGAAAGATAGACACCTGCAGACCTGCTTCACCACCTGTGAAGTGATTCCCCTACAGGTGGGGAGCCGGAGGCTCGAAGCGGGATCCTTACGCTGGTCCTTTCACTTTGCACCACCTGCACTTAACCTGCTGTGCTACCGCCAGACTCCCTCACGCCATGTGCTCTTAATCCACTGCGCTACCGCCTTCTACTTTTTAAGAACTAGCATTTCACCTCTCATAAGCCAATTTTTTCATTCAGATAGTGAGGGAGAGATAACCATAGGACTGGAGTATCTCCTGATATTGTGGTATTCAGATGTGATACCACGGCTTGATTCTGGACTGCATACATGGCAAGGCAGCACCCTCCCTTGTGAGCTATTTTGTCACCCATAGGATAAAAGAAAACCTTTTCTTCGTCCCAAAGGTTTGCCCTGCGCTATTTCAAGGACACTTCACCAGTCTTTCAAAGGCTGTTTCTCGAGAGTTCAGATGCTAATCCAGTCAGATATGGGCGTAGACGGATGAAGCTACGTGACCTCATGGAAGCCGCTTATAAGTTTCTGCAGCAGGAGCAGTCTGTGTTCCGGGACCTCTGGGACTGGAGTGTGTGTGTCCCTCTCCTCAGGAGCCATGACACCTTGGTTCGTTGGTGAGTAGTTGCTTGACTTCTCTGTTGCTTCTCTATGAAGATGGTTCTTTACATGCAGGGGGCTGGGACGGGGGCGGGGAAGGGAACCTTTTAAAATGTACTTTTTCCTCTAGTGTCTTGAGAGTCTCTTTCCAGTTAATTTCCAGTCTTGAGATTCTCTTTCCAGTTAATCTTGTGTCACTTCAGAGGAAAATGAGATGGGGATACAGGGTAGATATAGTTATGGTTATGCAAAGAGACTCATGCTCGAGGCTCCAAAGTCCCAGGTTTAGTCCCCCACAACACCATAAGCCAGAGCTGCATAGTGCTCTGGTAAAAAAAGAAAGAACGAAAGAAAAGAAGAAAGAAAATGAGATGGTACAACTGAAATTCCATGTATTTGATGTTCTATTAATTGTATTATTCATAATTATTTGACTTTTTAATGAAATATACATGCATATGCATGCTTGCATATACACATGCATATGTACACTCATGCACACACACACATATGTGTTCACACGCACACCAGACCTCTGACCTCTGGATTATTGTGGGTCTGGGGATTGAACCTGGGTCATCAGAGCTTACTCATGAAAGTCTTTTTGTATAATTAACTATATGCTATGCACTCTACTGCCCCCCTCCTTTTTAAGATATTATTTATTTGTTAATAAAAGGAAAAGAGAGAGAAAGAGAACCAGACACCATTGTGGTGAACTAAACATTTATGTGCTGCCAAGATGGGGACTCAGTCTTGAGAATCCAATTCTATTGTGCTACCTCCTATGGCTTTTTTCCTTTCCTTTTTATAAACCAGAGCACTGATTTTATGGCGGTGCATGAGATTGAACCTGGGACTTCAGAGCCTGAGATATGAGAGTTTCCTGAAAAGTCATTATGCTATTTATTCCTGCCCCCTATGTTTTTTAGATAAAGGTAAGAGGGAGAGGAAAGTCAACACAGCACCTCTCCATTGGGTGAGAGAGAAACACCACAGCATCTTTCAACTGCTTGTGAGGCTTCCCTTATAAAGGTGCTCCTATGTGGTTGACTGGTGCTCAGACCCAGGTCTCCTGGGTCAATTGTTTCTTAGACCTTTTATTTTCTGGCCTTAAAAAATGCTATTGTTTTTATATACTTCCTTTTTTCTAGTATTCAGTTGGCTGATAGCAGATGTTCTTTATCTTATAAAATCCACTCATTTAGCTGAGTTTATGCTTTGTCTTTCTCCAGGTACACAGCCAATTGTCTAGCTTTAGTTACCTGTATGAATGAAGAACACAAGTTATCATTCCTTAAGAAGATTTTTAGTAGTGAGGAACTGATCCATTTCAGGTTGAGGTAAGCAGGAACTTTGTCTTGGCCATCTTGATGTGGTTTTGCTGTACAGTGCAATAACTGATGACATCTTCATTCCTCAGGTTACTTGAAGAGGCTCAGCTTCAGGACTTGGAAAAAGCCTTGGTTTTGGCTAATTCAGAAGCTTCCCTTTGGCATAAGGATAAGGAGCTGCCCTGTGTACAGGGTCACCTTGTTTCAGCTGACCTCTCCTCTAGGGTGACTGCTGTCTGTGGTGTGGTGCTGCCGGGGCAGCCATCAGCCCCCGGAGAGCAGGTATGTTGGCCTCAGCAGGGTTTAACCCACTTAACCCGCTGCGCTACCACCTGACTCCCAGCATGGGACATATTTAGATACACAAAATAAGCAATAATCACCAGGGGTTAAGAGTATGCTAGGTCCATAGTCTTGAATATAGTTATCAAAAGTTTAGTCCCATAAGATAAACAATTATCAGCTGAGGTAAAGGTTGCTGATGGCTATACAGGGGTCTAAAAGTTTACCGGCTAGCTGAGTCACAAATGTTCAGTTCCCAGGAGAAGTAGTCATTGATACCTGGAGCACCTCCGTTGAGATGCTTCTGACTGGAAGCAGCAGCCAAAGAGAGCGGTCTTCTCCAAGTCCGTGCTTTTTATACATTCCCTTGTGTCCCAGCCTCAGGCTGATGTCATTCGTATGCTAATCAATGGCACCACCTCCCAGACCACAAATTTTTTTTTTTCACATTTTGTTTATTTATTAATAAGAATGATAAGAGGAGAGAAAGAACCAGACATCACACTGGTACATGTGCTGCTGGGAGTTGAACTCAGGACCTCATGCTTGAGACTTCAGTGCTTTATCCATTGTGCCACTTCCCGGATCACCAGACCACAGATTTTCTATTAACGAGGGAGGTGGAGAAGAAAGAAAACCAAAGCAACACTCTGGCTTATAGGATACTACAGTATAAGCTTGAGACCTCATACTTCTGAGTTCAGTGCACTCACAGTGCTACCTTCAGGCACTTTTTACAAACTATTATAATTATGTTGCCACAGGGATAGACTTGGTGCCTGTATGTCCACTCCACCACTCCTTTTTCTATGATAGAGGATGAGAGATAGAGAAGAGATAGGAGAGACACCTACAGCACTACTTCATTGCTTGTGATGCTTGCTTCCTGTAGTTGGGGGGGGGGGTGAAAGGGATTGACTTTGATCTTTGTACAGGGTAATATGTCTGCTTTATGAAGTGCACCAACACTCATGTCATCATTGCTGGTTAGGACACAGAGAAATGGAGAGAGGAGGGGAAGACAGGGGGAGAGAAAGATAGATACTTGTAGACCTGCTTCACCGCCTATGAAGGGAATCCTCTGTAGGTGGAGAGCCAAGGGCTCCGACCAGGATCCTCACGCTGGTCCTCGCGCAAGGACCCACGTTCGAGTCCCCGGTTCCCACCTGCAGGGGGAAAGCTTTGCAAGTGGTGAAGTAGTGCAGGTGTCTCTGTGCCTTTCTTCCTCTCTATTCCTCTCCCCCTTCCCTCTCGATTTCTGGCTGTCTCTATCCAATAAATAAATAAAGGTAATAAAAAATATTTTAAAAGTTTTAAAAATACAGTAGTTTGTACATGTATAACATTGCTCAGTTTTTCACATAACAAAGCTACCCCCACTAGGTCTTCTGTCATCCTTTTCCAGGACCTGTACTCTCCCATCATCCACCCCAGAGTCTTTTACTTTGGTACAATAGACCAGAATTTTTAAAAAAATATTTATTACATTTTTGATAAGATAGAAATTGAGAGGGAAGGGGGAGATATAGACAGGGAGAGGGAGACCGGCAACACTGTTTCACTGCTTGTGAGCACCCCCCAAGGGGATTTAATCTGACTCCTTGTCCATGGTGCATGGTTAGGCATGTGCTTAACTGGATTTACCACCACCCAGTGGTGAGAAATTAATATTTTTTATTTTACTTTTTAAATATTTATTTATTCCCTTTTGTTGCCATTTTTTATTGTTGTAGTTATTGTTGTTATTGATGTCGTTGTTGGATAGGACAGACAGAAATGGAGAGAGGAGGGGAAAACAAGGGAGAGAGAATGATAGACACCTGCAGACCTGCTTCATCACTTGTGAAGCAACCCCCCTGAAGGTGGGAAGCCAGGGGCTCGAACCAGGATCCTTAAGCCGGTCCTTTGGCTTTGTGCAACCTGCGCTTAACCCACTGTGCTACCTACCGCCTGACTCCCGAAATTAATATTTCTTAAAATTTCAATGATCACTCCAATTTTCCAAAGATCTTTTACGTATGTTATAGTTCGTAGGTTGGGTAAGGGAAGAAGGAATAGTAAAGTGTCAGAGCTTCACTTTGGACATCATACTTAAGAGTTATTATAGTCCTAGTCTCATTTTATTGATAGTCTGTAATGGTCAGTGGAAGCATTGTTATTGAAATAAACATGTGCCCTTTGGAAGAGTGTCTTTAACTTAACTTATTTCTTACTTGCTTCCTTAGGCTAGTAATAGGTATTCTTCACGTGAACAGGAACTGGCCTTTCAATCTTATGTTTTGGTTGAGTCAGTCTGCAAAAATCTTCAGACACTGGCTATGGCAGTGGCTTCTCAGAATGCAGTGTTATTGGAAGGACCTATAGGATGTGGCAAAACTTCCTTAGTTGAACATCTGGCTGCAATGACAGGTAGAAGAAAGCCCCCTCATCTTCTCAAAGTCCAACTTGGAGATCAGACTGACAGTAAGGTAACTATGAAATGGCAAATTTTGGAGGGTTAGTGTGCTTATCTGTACTTGAATTATACTTATTTTGCTGAGGAAAGATAAGAATATTTACTGGTCTTTTAACCATTGGAGTCAAGCAGTAAAATCCTCAAGTGCCTGCTTACGAACCTATGGAAACTTAATAGGATCAATCAAAAGATAGAGTATTGACTCAAGTATGTGATTTCTGAAGGTAAACTTTATTCTTTCCTGCAGATGCTTCTGGGGATGTATCGCTGTACAGATGTGCCAGGAGAGTTTGTGTGGCAGCCTGGCACCCTGACTCAGGCAGCCACAAAGGGCCACTGGATCCTTCTGGAGGACATTGACTATGCTCCCTTAGATGTGGTATGTCATCTCAGTATTCACTGTCTTCTAACTACTTTCCTTTTTTTTAAATTTTATTTTTTATTATCTTTACTTATTGGGTAGAAACAGCCATTCTGGGGTATGATTTAAACAACATTCAATATTTTGATTAAACATGACATATGTTCGCAAATTCCCTCATGGTTACCTCCATAATCTGATTTGAGGTCCCATATTATTATTATTTGTCCCTCCTCTTGTTTTATAAAAGAAAAAGAATCCATAAATTTCTGTGTGTATTCTTTTCCTGTATGAGTGAGACCTGTTTCGTAGCCTGAGAATAGGCCTAGAGGAAAATATACATGCATGTGTACACACACACACACACACATACACACATACACACACACACACTCACACTCATTATTACTTAGAGACAGAAATTGAGAGTGAAGGGGGAGATAGAGAGACAAAGCACTGTTTTGCCACTTATGAAGCAGGTGGGACGCGGGGGGTCTAAGCCTGGATACTTGCACATTGTAACATTTGCTCAACCAGGGATGCCGTCTGGCCATTTAATGAGAAACATCTCACCCATGTTCAGATTCTTGTGAACCCATAGAGCTGTGGACCAAGGGTAGATGAAAGAAAATGCAATAGGAACTTGTTTATTTGCTGGAATATATTAAAAATTTTATTTTATTTTTTAAAATATTTATTCTCTTTTGTTGCCCTTGTTTCATTGTTGTAGTTGTTGTTGTTATTGATGTCATCATTGTTGGATAGGACAGAGAGAAATGGAGAGAGGAGGGGAAGACAGAGAGGGGGGAGAGAAAGATAGACACCTGCAGACCTGCTTCACCACCTGTGAATTGACTCCCTTGCAGGTGGGGAGCCGGGGGCTCGAACCAGGATCCTTATGCTGGTCCTTGCACTTTGCGCCACATGCGCTTAATCCGCTGCACTACTGCCCAAGTCCCAAAAATTTATTTTTAAGTACATGCTTGTGTGTCTTCCTTCCTTCCTTCCTTCCTTCCTTCCTTCCTTCCTTCCTTCCTTCCTTTCTTTCTTTCTTTCTTTCTTTCTCCCGTTCTCCCTTTCTCCCTTCCTCCCTTTCTCCCTTCCTCTTTCTTTCTTTCTTTCTTTCTTTCTTTCTTTCTTTCTTTCTTTCTTTCTTTCTTTCTTTCTTTCCTTTTGTTGTCCTTGTTTTATTGTTGTAGTTATTATTGTTGTTATTGATGTCCTAGTTGTTGGGTAGGACAGAAAGAAATGGAGAGAGGAGGGGAAGACAGAGAGGGAGAGAAAGATAGACACCTGCAGACCTGCTTCACTGCCTGTGAAGTGACTCCCCTGCAGGCGGGGAGCCGGGGGCTCGAACCAGGATCCTTATGCTGGTCCTTGTGCTTTGTGCCATGTGCGCTTAACCCGCTACGCTACCATCCGACTCCCAAGTAAATGCTTTTCTAAAAATACTTTACTTTTATTTTATTGGATAAAGACATAAATCTAGAGGGGAAGGGGAAAAAGAGACACCTGCAGTACTGCTTCACTGCTTGTGAAGTTTTTCCCTATAGGTGGAGACTGGGAGATTGAACCCTTGTCCTTGCACATGGTAATGTGTGTTTAGTCAGGACCACCACCCAGTCCCAATTTATTTATTTATTTATAAATGAGAGAGAGCACTAGAACATTGCTCTGGTACATGCAGTGACCAGGTTGAATTTGTGACTTCATGTCTGAGAGTCTAATGCCTTTTGCTCTGTGCCACTTGCCAGATTATTTTTTCCCCTGGATGGTTCTGCAAGTTTCTGTGATTCTTTATACCTGCATGTTTGCACTGCTCTTGGCGTACTCTTTTTTTTTTCTTTCTCTCTCTCCCAGGAGAGGGTGAAAGAGGTGAATGAGCCACCACAGTTGTGCCATACTGCTTATGGAGCTTCTGTATTATTTTAATTTTTTTTTAATTTTTTGCCTCCAGGGTTATTGCTGGGGCTCGGTGCCTGCACCATGAATCCACTGCTCCTGGAGGCCATTTTTCCCCTTTTGTTATCCTTGTTATTGTAGCCTTGTTATGGTTATTATTGTTGTTGATGTCACTCGTTGTTGGTTAGAACAGAGAGAAATGGAGAGAGAAGGGGAAGACGAGGGGAGAGAAAGACAGACACCTGCAGACCTGCTTCACCGCCTGTGAAGCGACTCCCCTACAGGTGGGGAGCCAGGGGCTCGAACAGGGATCCTTCCGTTGGCCATTTCGCTTTGCACCACATGCGCTTAGCCTGCTGCACTACCGCCCAACCCCCTCTGTATTTGTTTTTTTTTTCAGAGCAGTGTTCAGATCTGGTTTATGGTGGTTCAGGGGATTGAGCCTGGGACCTCAAAGTCTCAGGAATGAGAGACTTTGAGATAGCCATTATGCTGTCTCCCCTGCTCTGAAGTTTCTGTTTTGCATCATGCTCCTATGTTGTAGCTGGGCCCCAAAATCCAGGTCCTTCTGCATGGTAAAGTATACATTCTGTTAGGAGAGCTGTCCTTGCCTCCCACCTCCATGTCTCTTTTCCTAATCCCATATTCATTTGATTTTCATATTGTCTTGTCTCTTTATTCTCTTTCCTATTCCAGTGCTTCAGCACAGAACTTATCATTCTGTTTTTCTTTTCTATCATGGAATCTATCAGTTTTTCTGTTATTTTTTGTAACAAAGTCTTTTCCCCTCTCTCTGGGAAAAGTTTATTAATATGAAAGGGAAGGAGGGTGGTCTGGGAGGTGGTGCAATGTATAAAACATTGGACTCTGGGGAGTCAGGTGGTAGCGCAGGTGGCGCAAAGCACAAGGACCGGCGTAAGGATCCCGGTTCGAGCCTCCAGCTCCCCACCTGCAGGGGAGTCGCTTCACAGGCAGTGAAGTAGGTCTGCAGGTGTCTTTCTCCTTCCTTCTCTGTCTTCCCCTCCTCCATCTCTCTCTGTCCTATCTAACAATGGCGGCATCAATAACAATAATAACTACAACAATAAAACAAGGACAACAAAGGGGAAATAAATAAATAAATAAATAAAAATTGAAATCAAAACCAAAAAACATTGGACTCTGAAGCGTGAGATTCTGAGTTCAATCTCCATCAGCACATATACCAGAGCCATGTCTGGTTCTTTCTGTACTATCTTTCTTATTAATAGGACAGAGAGAAACTGAGAGGAAGGGAAGATAGGGAGGAGGGAAAGTGAGGCCCCTGTATGTGGAGAGCTGAGGGCTTGAACCAGAATCTTTAAGCTGGTCCTTGTGCTTTGTGCCATGTGCGCTTAACCCGCTGTGCTGCCACTCGTTCTGCTTTTCTTTTAAGATTTAGTGACTTACTATCTCTGGCATGGCTGCTGTGTCCTACTTCTAGTCAACTCTGTTGTGATTCACAGATACCCTCTATCAACACATATCATTATGCATACCTCAGGATTCAGTCTGAGCATATTGCTCAATTTGCATGACTTTAAAGGCCTGCCTCAGTCGTGTCTGTATTATCTCCTGCACCCCTGCCCCTTTAACTAGAGCATTGTCCAGCTCTGGCTTATAATGGTGCTGGCGGTTGAATTTGAGACTTCGGAACCTCGGGCATAAAAGTTTTTTCATAACCATTATGCTGTCTCCCCAGACCTCCTGTCTGTCTGTCTGTCTGTCTGTCTGTCTATCTATATTGTTTTTTAACCACAGCACTCCCCAGCTCTGGCTTATTGCGGTGTGGGGTATTGAACCTGGGACTTGAGAGCCTCAGGCATGAAAGTCGCTTTGCATAACCATTATGCTATACCTCCACCCCTGTCTATATTTTTAATATTTTGCATGGTTCTGGTCCAGAGTTAAGCACATAGTGAAGATCAAAGCAGTAGATTATTTTCCTGAGCCATAGATGAGTCAGACTTTCACACCTGCTTCTCTCCTCACTCCCTCACGGCCCCCACCTCCATGGCTCTGCTTTGCTTAGACTTATAGTGGGCCTAGGGATTGAACCTGAGATTGCAAAGCCTCAGCCATAACGGATCTTTTTGCATAACCATTATTTTATCTCCCCCAAATTCCCATCTGTTTTTTTAAATTTTTTTTCATTATTTATTTTCACTTTTGTTGTCCTTATTTTGTTGTTGTTGTGGTTATTGTTGTTGGATAGGACAAAGAAATGGAGAGGAGGGAAGATAGAGAGGGAGAGAGAAAGATAGACAACTGCAGACCTGCTTTACTGCCTGTGAAGGGGACTCCCCTGTAGGTGGGGAGCCGGGGGCTTGAACCAGGATCCTTACGCCAGTCTTTGCACTTTGTGCCACCTACACTTAACCTGTTGCGCTACTGCCCGACTCCCTTTTTTTTTTAATGACAGAAAGATAAAGAGAGCAACTTGCTCAGCTCTGGCTTATGGTGGTGCTGGGGATTGAACCTGGGATTTTGGAACCTCAGACATAACCATTATGCTGTCTCTCCAGCCCCCACCTGCTTTTTTTTCTTTTGGTCTCTAGGGTTATTGCAGGGACTCAGTGCTGCTCCTGGAGCCATTTTCCCCATTTTTGTTGCCATTGTAGTTATTGTCATTGTTGTTAAAGCTGTTATTGTTGTTGTTGAATAAGACAGAGAAATCGAGAGAGGAAGGGAAGACAGGAGTGGGGGGTGGAAAAAAATAGACGCCTGCAGACCTGCTTCACTGCTTCTGAAGTGACCCCCTTGCAAGTCGACAGCTGGGGGCTTGAACTGGGATCCTTAAGCCGGTCCTTGGGCTTCACGCCATGTGTGCTTAACCTACTGTGCTGCCTCCTGGCCTCCTGCTTTTTTTTTTTTTTTTTTTTCATAGTTTACATAGTGAGAACTTGTGTTTCCTCTAAGAATGTTTTGTTCATCGTTTGAGGAAAGAATTTTAGTGGAAGCTGAGTGTGCAGCCTGGACCTTGTGCATGGGTGTTTTTATTGATCCCAGGCTGATTGTTCCATTTGGATAGTGAGAAATGGAGGGGAGATGCAGTTAATACCATAACACGGGAGCTTCCCTGGGTGCTGTAGTATAGCTCTCATTTAGTGTGGGGCTAAGACCTGGGCTTTGCATTATAAGGCATATCCCCTACCTGAGAGTTCTCTGATCCCATATATGAAGTTTTTTGTTATTTTGCCTTGATAACTATCAGTTGTGTTTTATTATTTAGGTTTCTGTTCTGATTCCTCTTTTGGAGAATGGAGAGCTCTTAATTCCTGGTCGAGGTGACAGCCTGAAAGTATCTCCTGGATTTCAATTCTTTGCAACCAGACGGTATGTTTGTGCAATAGCCTTTCTTTCTTCTTCATTTTTTTTTTTTTTAATGCTTCCAGGGTTATTGCTGGGGCTCAGTGCCTGCACTATGAATCCAGTGCTCCTGGAGGGGATTTCTTCACATTTTTGTTGCCTTTGTCGCCTTTGTTGTTGTTAATGTTATTGCTGTTGTTGGACAGGACAGAGAGAAATTAGGAGAGGAGGGGAAGACAGTGCACTTAACCCGCTGCACTACTGCTCAATTCCCTGTTTATGTGTTTTAAAATTAATTAGATAGCATAATGGTTATGTAAAGAGACTCTCATGCCTAAAGCCCCCAAATTCCATCCCCTGCACTACCATAAACCTGAGCTGAGTAGTGCTGTGGTACCTAGTCTGTCTGAATATGACTATAATAATATTTGCTTTATAACTTGGTGTTAATTGTAAAGATTAAGTGAAATGTTTTGCCTTAAACATGTCATATAATACTAACTGATGACAAGCCATAACAATAGCCAATAGATTCAGTTGTGTATATATCATGAATTAAAAATAAAATTATTAATTTATTTTTAGGTAGGAACAGAGAGACAGAAAGGCAGAGAGTGAAAGAGACCACAGCACCAGAGCTGCCTTCATTGTGGTGTGGGCTGGATTTGAACTTGGATCAAGCATATGGCAAAACAGCACACTATCCAAGTGAGCTATTTTGACAGCCCCAATATTTCAGATTTGGATATTGCCCCCCTTTCTCTTTCTCTCTTTTAAATAATTTATCTATTATTATTTTAAAATATTTATCAATGAGAAAGGAGGAGAGAAAGAATTCAACTCAGGACCTCATGTTTGAGAGTCTAATGCCTTATCCATTGTGCCACCTCCTGGGCCACTTATTTACTATGAGAAGGATAGGAGAGAAAATAACCAGACATTACACTGGTACATGTGTTCTTGGGGATTGAATTCAGGGCCTCATGCTTGAAAGTCTAATGCTTTATTCACTGAATCACCTCCTAGAAAACCCTATATTTTTTACATAACATATATATGCACACCTTGGATCCAGAATTTATGTTCCTGATGGTCAGAAAACTGCTGGCTAACTGATTTGAAGGAAACCTGATTTGAAGCTATACCTGGACACTCACCCTATCCTCCAGAGTATTACCAGATTTGCTTGTCTAAAATACTGAAAACCCATAACTAGCTGAATATAAGCATCAACAAATGAATTGAACTAGAACAAACCTAGCATATATTCCTGTCCATATTTTATAATAACATACTCAGATTTATTTCCTGCTTCCAGTCTGTATTTGTATTATCAGAACTTTACAAGTACCCCCAAATGAAATTAATGCCATATTTAGTGATTATACCACTGTTTATTTATTTTGTCTCCAGGTTTTTTTTTTTTTCCCTCCAGGGTTATTGCTGGGCTCGGTGCCTGCACCATGAATCCACCGTTCCTGGAGGCCATTTTTTCCCCCTTTTTGTTGCCCTTGTTGTTGTAGCCTCGTTGTGGTTATTATTATTGCCATTGTTGATGTTTTTCGTTGTTGGATAGGACAGAGAGAAATGGAGAGAGGAGGGGAAGATAGAGAAGGGGAGAGAAAGACAGACACCTGCAGACCTGCTTCACCGCCTGTGAAGCGACTCCCCTGCAGGTGGGGAGCCCGGGCTCAAACCGGGATCCTTAAGCCGGTCCCTGCGCTTTGTGCCACATGCGCTTAACCCACTGCGCCACCGCCCGACCCCAACCTCCAGGGTTATTGCTGGGCTCAGTGCCTGCACCATGAATCCATTGCTCCTGGAGGCCATTTTCCCCCCCTTTTGTTGCCCTTGTTGTTGTAGCCTTGTTGTGGTTATTATTGTTATTGTTGATATCGTTCATTGTTGAATAGGACAGAGAGAAATGGACAGGAGGGGAAGACAGAGAGGGGGAGAGAAAGACACCTACAGACCTGCTTCACCGCCTGTGAAGCGACTCCCCTGAAGGTGGGGAGCCGGGGGTTGAACTGGGATCCTTCCGCGGGGCTTTGTGCCACGTGTGCTTAACCCGCTTTGCTACCGCCAACTTCCTATGCCACTGTTTAGTATATCTCAGTGAACATTCACTTCCAGATGAAATTTGGAACCATTCTCTAGGAGTATCTTCCTGGGCTCTGCTAATATTTATTAAATATTTTTTTTATTAATTAATGAGTGCAAAAGAGAGAACATCATCTGCCGGGCATGGAACTTGAGAACTCATGCTTGAGAGTCTAACACGTTATCCATCACCCCATCTCTTTGGGCTTCAGGTTCTGTTAATTTTGTTGCCCTGATATTCTTAGCGTAGACTTCTTTCCTACTAGGTACATTTCTCAGGAAGTCTGGGTATAGAAAATTGTCAGACTTGAACTCAGTTCTTGGTTCTTTCACTTATCACAGCTGAATGAGCAAGGAACATTATTCTCCTTGGGGAGAAGAATAGAATGACATTGACTGTTAAGGCCAGTTGTTATGAAGGATCACATTAGATGGCTTAGGTATAAGCATGTGGCTTTCCAGAGAAATGTACTTGTGTTTTTTTTAATTAAAAAATTTGTTTTTTATTTATTGGATAAAGACAGCCAGAAATAGAGAAGAAAAGGGGAAGATAGGGAGACAGAGAGACAGTTGCAGCACTGCTTCACCACTTGCAAACCTTCCTCCTGTGAGGTGGGAAGTTGGGGCTTGAACCTGGGTCCTTGCACATTGTAACACGTGCTCAACCAGGTGCACCACCACTCAGTCCCCTACTTGCATTTTTTTTCTTCTGGAATTTTCTTTTTTCTGGTCATCTCCAGGGCTTCACTCCTCTGGAGTAACTTTTTCAGATGGAAAGAGAGAGCAGATAGAGAAGATCTTGATCACAGCACTTAAGCTTCCTTCATTGTGATGGGATCTGGGCTGGTAACTGTTCAAGTTAATTACTTTCCTGACTTCTTTCTGCAATTTTAAAATACTTTTGGGTAATGTGGCTTTTTATAATAAGTAGTGGATTTATTTGTTTTTAAATGCATTAACAAGGCATTTAAATACTTTTTTTTTTTTTTTTGGTGCCTCTGTGGCTATTGCTGGGGTTCTGTGTCTGCACTACGAATCCACTGCTCCTGGAGACTATTTTGTCCCTCGTGTTGCCCTTGTTGTTTATCATTATTATTATTGCTATTGTTGTTGGCTAGAACAGAAAGAAATCTAGAAAGGAGGGGAATACAGAGAGGGGGAGAGAAAAACACCTGCAGACCCGCTTCACCACTTGTGAATTGACCCCCCTACAGGTCAAGGGCTTGAACTGGGATCCTTGTTGTTTGCACCATGTACACTTAACCCATTGTGCTACTGCCTCACCCCAAATACATTACTTTTAATAAATAACTTTTAAATTATCAACAATCACTATAACTTTTGAAAGTTTCAAGTGTACAGTTTTAAGTAAGAGTATGCTCCCCCCAAAATTTACACTGTAAGGAAGAGGAGCATGTCACTGAATTCAAAACACTTAATAGAGTCATTTGCAGTGTGCTGAGATTAAAGCTCTATTACCTTCTCTCTGGGAAAATGTCTGATTTAATCGGTCACCAGCTTTTCCTTGGTTATCTGCCATTTACCGTAGGAGGAGGACATCAGGTGCCAGAAGGGATTGTGAATGTTAGCCATATGTGAGGTAATGTCTATCAGTTGATAGTCATGGGTATGATTCAATATTGAAATAGGCATAGGGCCAGGCAGTGGTGCACATGGTTAAGAACACACACATTATAGTGCCCTAGTAAGTACCTGGGTTCAAGCCCCTGTTCACCACTTGCAGGAGGAAAGCTTCATGAGTGGTCAAGCAGGGTTGTGTCTTTCTGTCTCTTTCCTTATCACCCCCTTACTCTCTATTCTGCTCCTACCCAATGATAATAAAGAAAAGCAAATAAAAAATATTGGCAAAAAAAGATTGAAATGGAGAATTTTATGTGATTCTTTTGAAATACAGGCTCTTGAGTTGTGGAGGGAATTGGTATCGACCATTAAATAGTTATGCCAGTCTGCTCGACAAATACTGGACCAAAATTCACCTGGATAACATGGATAAGACCGAACTGAATGAGGTATGTGGTTACTAGAAAGATATTTTACCTCTTAGGGTTCCTGCTTTGCCAATTGTCAGATTCAGGTTGGAGCTGAGCTCCCTACCACACTGGGGGAAAGCTTTGGGGTACTGTGTTCTTTCTCTCATTCTATCTGAAAAAGTCAATCCATAGCAATGAAGCCTTAGTGATGATGAAAACAGGAAGAAAAAAAAAAGAGCCTTTGTTTTTTTCAGCCAGGGTTTCCATTAGGAGTCCACACCTACATGATTCTACCACTCCAATGTAACATTTTATTTTTTTAAAGAGAGAGAGGGATGGAGAGGGAGAGACTGCATACCACTTCTCCACTACTCATGATGCTTTATCTGTCCAGGTGCTCCCATGTGGAAGCCAGGGGCTTGAACCTGGGTCCTCATGGTAAATGTGTGTTCTACTATGTGAACTATTTCCCACCCACCCCTCTTTTGGGTGACTTTTATTAGAATTAAGGAAAACTATTACATTAAACTACAAAGATGCTCACCAACCTAATTTAATCACATGCTGATGTTTTATTATGTTAAATTCATCTAGTAAATTTTATTTTTTAAACTTTTTAAAATTTTATTTATTTATTTATTTATTCCCTTTTATTGCCCTTGTTTTATTGTTGTAGTTAATATTGCTATTGTCGTTGTTGAATAGGACAGAAGAATTAGAGAGAGGAGGGGAAGACAGAGAAGGGGAGAGAAAGATAGACACCTGCAGACCAGCTTCACTGCCTCTGAAGTGACTCCCCTGCAGGTGGGGAGCCAGGGGCTCGAACCGGGATCCTTATGCCAATCCTTGTGCTTTGTGCCACCTGTGCTTAACCCACTGCGCTACCGCCTTACTCTCGTAAACTTTATTAATACTTTGAAAGCAAGCCCTATTGACATTTTGCCCCTAAATATGTATTTGTAAAAATTTTAAGTGCTATTTGGTGGCTCACCGATTGGAAGGACCTGTGTTCAATCACCTGGACCTTACCTCTATGTGGGAAGCTTCATGGCAATCTTATAGGCATCTCTCTCTCTCTCTCTTTTTTCTTTTCCTCTGGATCTCTGGCTCTTACCTTCTAGCAAAGGAAATATGCCTACTGAGAGCAGGGGTGGTACAAGCTTTGAGCCCTGGCAATAAACCTGATGTAAGGGGAGCAAAAAAGGATCATCTCCATATATAACCACAATGACATTATTATGTTCATAAAAAATGAACAGTAAGGGGCAAGGTGATGGTGCACCTGATTAAGTACATATAGTAAGTACTAAGTGCAAGGATCTAAAGATCTGGGTTTGAGCCTCTGGCTCCACACCTGGAGGGGGGAAGCTTCACAAGTAGCTAAGCGGGTCTGCTGGTGTCTCACTTTCTCTCCCCCTATTTGCCTTCCCCACCTCTCAATTTCTCTCTGACCAATAAAATGGAAAAAATGGCCACCAGGAGCAGTGGATGCCTAGTGCCAGCATCAAGCCTCAGTGATAACCCTGGAGGCAAAAACAAACAAACAAAAAGACAAAAAAAAAAAAAAAAAAAAGGAACAGTAATACCTCAGTACCAAGATAAGACAACCTTCTCAAAATTTAAAACTTTATTATTTTTATTTCCTATTTATTTATTTGTTTATTTTTACCAGAGCACTGTTTAGCTCTGGCTTATGATGGTGTGGGAGATTGAACTTGGGACTTTGGAGCCACAGGCATGAGAGTCTGCATTATGCTATCTACCCCTGCAAAATTTTTAGTTTTTCAAATAAGTCCGTCATTTCCCTACCCTTCCCTTCCCTCCCCTCCCCTCCCCTCCCCTCCCCTCCCCTCCCCCTCTCCTTCCCCCTCCCCTCCCCTTCCCCCTCCCCTCCCTCCCCCTCCCCTCCCCTCCCCTCCCCTCCCCTTCCTCCCCTCATTTCCTTTCTTCCCAGTTCAGTGCTTGGCTCTGGCTGGTGGTGTTGGGGATTGAACCCCTTTGATGCTTCAGGCACAGAAGCCTTTCGCATAACCATTATGCTATCTCCCCAGCCCCAAAAGGTTTATTTTATTGAGAGAGCAAGAAAAACTTCTCAGTAGTGGTCAGCTCTTGCATATTGTAGCATGGGGGACTTCAAGCTTGCAAGTCATGCTCTCTAATATTGAATTGTTTCCCTGGTCACATTCCATTTTTTTTTTTTTTTTTACCTCCAGGGTTATTGCTGGGCCTCAGTGCCTGCACCATGAACCCACTGCTCCTGGAGGCCATTTTCCCCCATTTTCGTGCTCTTGTTGTTGTAGCCTTGTTCTGTTTATTATTATTGTTGTTGATGTTGCCTGCAGGTGGGATCTGGGGCCTAGAATTGGGATCCTTAACGCTGGTCTTTGTGCTTTATGTCACCTGCGCTTAACCCACTGTGTTCCCCCCCAAGTCCCTTATTTTATTTTTACCACAGTACTGCTCAGCTCTGCCTTACAGTGGTGAAGGGGATTGAACCTGGGATCTTGGAGCCTCAGGCAGGAAAGGCTCTTTGTATAACAATTATCAACCTAACTCTACTTTTTTAAAATAATTTTTTTGTCTATTTATTTGATAGAGGCAGTAAGAAATTGAAAGAAGGGGGAGAGATAGAGAGAGAGAGAGAGACAGACACCTGCAGCACTGTTTCACCGCTCCTGAAGCTTTCAGGGGACCAGGGGCTTGAACCTGGGTCCTAGCACACTGTCGTGTGTGCTCAACTGGGTGAGCCACCACTCGCCCCACCCCCCCCAACTGTACTTTTTTTAACCAGAGCACTAATCAGCTCTAGTTTATGGTGGTGCAGGGGATTGGACCTGGGACTTTGAGTGCCAGACTTGCATTCTTTGGATCTTGCGTTCAGTTTTGTTCCCTGTATTTATAAATAAATCTTAAGAAATTGCTATGCCTGCTGAAAAGCTCCCTTCCTTCCTTCCTCCCTTCCTCCCTCCCTCCCTCCCTCCCTCTCTCTCTTTTCTCTCCCTTTTCTTTCTCTCTCTCTTTCTTTACTTTTTTTTTACCTTCTAGGTTCTTCAGAGCAGATACCCAAGCTTACAGACAGCAACGAATCACCTACTTGACATCTATATCCAGCTTACTGGCGAGAAACATCATTCTCATATTGATTACTCTGTTGGATGTGAACATACACCTGAGAATGTTCTGGAAGCCAAAAGAGAAAACAAAGGACTAAATCTTGAGGGAAGAGAATTGTCTCTAAGGTACTAGAATAAAATTTTGGGGGGGTTGACAGTATATAATTTTACATTACACATTGCTGAATGAAACTCAGAGCCCCTCACACATGTCAATATGTATTCTCTACTTTTTTTGCTTCTTGACTTGATTCGTTTACAGATACCTGTAGCCAGGAGTAGCTCAGCAGGTAGACGATACCTTGCCCTGTGTGGCCCTGCAGTAGATCCTCAGGACCACATGGTAACATCATCAACAGCACTAATTAGGGTGAATTTCATAGATGATGGAGTGGTGCCTAGTGTAGCTATCTTTCTTTCTCCCCCCTCCCCACCCTTTGGTGGTCTTGCACATATGCAAGACTCTTGATTCATTTTCCTATATCCCATCATTATAGAATAAAAATAGAATGTTTTCCCTCAAAAGTTCTTCTAGCTAGAACTAAATGGTTTTGAAGCACCTTGTTTTGAAATTACAGTTTTGAGCTCTCTCTTGGTGTCAAGTCTCTATGAAACCTATACTCACTGGGTGTCTTCTAAAAATTAATGTAATTTCGGGGGTCGGGCGGTGGCGCAGTGGGTTAAGCGCTGGTGGCGCAAAGCGCAGGGACCGGCGTAAGGATCCCGGTTCGAGCCCCCGGCTCCCCACCTGCAGGGGAGTCACTTCACAGGCGGTGAAGCGGGTCTGCAGGTGTCTATCTTTCTCTCCCCCTCTCTCTGTCTTCCCCTCCTCTCTCCATTTCTCTCTGTCCTATCCAACAACAAAGCAACGTCAACAATGGCAATAATAATCGCAACGAGGCTGCAACAACTAGGGCAACAAAAAAAAAAGGGAAAAATGACCTCCAGGAGCGGTGGATTCATGGTGCAGGCACGGAGCCCAGCAATAACCCTGGAGGAAAAAAAAAAATTAATGTAATTTCAACTTAAAAATAACTTTTGGGAGTCGGGCTGTAGCGCAGCGGGTTAAGCGCAGGTGGCGCAAAGCACAAGGACCGGCATAAGGATTCCGGTTCGAGCCCCGGCTCCCCACCTGCAGGGAAGTCACTTCACAGGCGGTGAAGCAGGTCTGCAGGTGTCTGTCTTTCTCTCCTCCTCTCTGTCTTCCCCTCCTCTCTCCATTTCTCTCTGTCCTATCCAACAATGACGACAACAACAATAATAATAACTACAACAATAAACAACAAGGGCAACAAAAGGGAATAAATAAAATAAAATAAAAAAAGAAATGCAGGATCTTGGGTTCCATCCCAGATCCACATTAAAAAAAAAAAAAACCTTTTGGGAGGCCTGGGGCTTGACTCAAGTATTGTGTACATGCCATTGTTATGTGAGGTCCTGGACTAGATCCCTAGTGCTTCCTGGAGCTACATGGATGGTAGAGTGGTTCTTTGGTTTCTCTTCCTCTGGAATTAAGGATACTGCTCATTAATAGCAAGCAGGTATGAGGCTCCAAGTATGTTTCTCCAGGCTTGCTTCAAAAAATACTGGAAAAGACATTTTTTTAAATTGTGTTTACCCTACTGTGGAGTCATTTCCCTAGTCCCTTAAAAGTACTGATAAAGGCAAACATAGTGATAGTTACATAACTATTTCAGTGGTTGTTCTTTTGTGACATTGGATTTCTTTATGCTGAGAAGTAAATCAGGGTCTCACTTTTTTTTTTTAACCAAAGCACTGCTTAGCGTTGGGTTTGTGGTGGTGTGGATGTTTGAACCTGGGACTTTGGAGCCTCAGGCATGAGAGTTTCTTTGTATAACCATTATGCTGTCTATTCCCACTCATTCTCCCACATTGTGTTTACACTGAAACAACTCAGAGGCCTTCAAAAAATTCTTTATTCTCTTTTGTTGCCCTTGTTTTATTGTAGTAGTTATTATTGATGTCAGTGTTGGATAGGACAGAGAGAAATGGAGAGAGGAAGGGAAGACAAGGGGAGAGAAAGATAGACACCTGCAGACCTGCTTCACCGCCTGTGAAGTGACTCTCCTGCAGGTGGGGAGCCAGGAGCTTGAACTGGGATCCTTACATTGGAACTTGCTTTGCGCCACCTGTGCTTAACCCGCTACCACCTGACTCCCTCTGAGGCCATTTTAAAAACATTTTTTATAAGATTTATTTGGGCTGGAGAGTTATAACAGCTTTGCAAAAGACTCTTGTGCTTGAGGTTCTAAGATCCCATGTTTAATCCCCAGCAGTGCTCTGACCATTTCCTCTGTATCATTAAAAATAAATAAATAGAATTTAAAAATTAATTTAAAAATATTTATTTGGGCCATTGAAATAACTCACTTGGATAGTGTGCTGTTTTGCCATGTGTACTACAGCGTCAGTGTTTCAGTGCTATGGCCTCCTATACTCTGCTTGTTTCTGTCATAAAGAATGAAAGAAAAGTTTATTTAATGAGAGCAAGAGAGAACCAGTATGGTCTGGGAGGTGGCACAGTGGCTAGAGTATTTGTCTTTTCCCACCAGGGTTATCACTAAGAATTGCACGGTGCCTGCATATCTCTGCCACTCCTTCTAACCAATTTCTCTTTTCTTTTTCCCTGCTCCATTGCTCATGAATCTTCCCCCATAGAAATAGTGACTGGAGTCCTGGGTCTGTGAGAATCATAAAGGGTGTACTCTACTGGGTGTGCCATCACCTGGCCCCACCCTGGTGCTTTTCGTGGCTTTGGTCTAAAGTCTTATTTATTTATTTTTTATTTTTTTAAGGGATCTACTGAATTGGTGTAATAGGATTGCCCATAGCTTTGACAGTCTGTCTTCATCAGCATCATTAATTATTTTTCAAGAGGTAAGATAGTCTTCTGCCTGCTTTTTCTGTGCTTCGAAAGACTCTTGATTTCCATTATTACTTCTGTCTCTTAACTGCTATCAGTTTTGTGTCTGTAGTTTATTACATATACAAAGTTAAAACTGTACTAGAATGACCAGAAAGCTGATTAGACATAACAAGTGTTCTGTGGTTTTATGAAATAAGTTACTGCTTATTTCAAGAGAACTATAGTTTTAAAATAAAGTAAAATAAATGCTATTGAAATTAGAAACAAAATGAAAACTCCTTGATGGTAGTAAAGTGGTGTTGTAAAATTAAAAGTATTTAGATTTTATTACCAGAGCACTGGTCAGCTCTGGTTTATGTTGGTCCAGGAGATTAAACCTAGGAGTTTGAAGCCTTGGACATGAAAATCATTTTGCTGTCTCCGCCCCGCTACTCCCCCCCCCCCCCCCCCCCCCCGTAGTGCTCAGTTCTGGCTTGTGATGATGATGGTGGTGTCATATTGGTGGTGGTAGGGAATTGAACCTAGCTAGGACTTTGGAATCTCAGGTATGAAAATCTTACAGAATAATTATGCTATCTCCTTTGCCCAATCTTTATTTCCTCTGGTTGCCTCAGCAGGATTATATTTATTTGTAGTATTTTATTTTTATTTTTAATTAATTTATTTTCCCTTTTGTTGCTCTTGTTTTTTATTGTTGTTGTAGTTATTATTGTTATTGATGTCATTTTTAGATAGGACAGAGAGAAATGGAGAGAGGAGGGGAAGATAGGGGGAGAGAAAGATAGACACCTGCAGACCTGCTTCACCACCTGTGAAGTGACTTTCCTGCAGGTGGGGAGCCAGGGGCTCAAATTCGGATCATTAAGCCGGTTCTTGCGCTTCGTGCCACGTGTACTTAACTCACTGCGCTACTGCCCAACTCCCGGTATTTCATTTTTTATTTATTGCCTAGAGATAGAGAAATTGAGAAGGGAGGGAGAGGGACATAGGAAGAGAAACACCTGCAGCAGTACTGTTTCACCACTCTTAAAAGCTTCCTCCTACAACTGGGGACTAGTGGTTTGAACCTGGGTCCTTGCGTATTGTAATATATCCTTTCAACTTAGTATGCCAACCCTGTTTCTTTAAAAGATTTTTCAAATATTTTATTGGGGAGAATTAATAGTTTAGAGTCAATATAGTTGTTAATACATGTGTAAAATTTCTCAATTTTCTGGAAAAAACAAAGGAAAACACTTAACCCAGCCTTAGTCCTCCTTCATTATGATAGCACCAGGACCTGAAAACTCCCCTACCCACCTGCGCTACAGTCCTTTACGTTGGTGCCTCCCTATTTAAAAAAAAACCTTATTATTATTATTATTGTTATTTCTTTATTGGATAGAGACAGCTAGAAATCAAGAGGGAAGGGAATGATAGGGAGAGAGACACCTGTAACAATGCTTCACCACTTGCAAAGATTTTCCCCTGCATGTGGGACTGGGGTTCTTGGTCCTTGTGCATTGTAACCTGTATTTAACCCAGTGGATCACCACCGGCCCCAATTTCTTTTTTTAAACCAATGACATACATTTCATACACACACACACACACACACACACACACACACACACACACACACACACACACACACACACACACACCCCAGGATCCTTCCTCGGTCCTTGCACTTAATCTGTTGCACTACCACCCGACTCCCCAGAGTTATATTTTTATAATCAGATATGTGTTTATGCTAATACACCTACCAGCAAAGCCCCCCCCCTTACTGTTTGCTTTAATTTAGGACATGTAAAACAAATTCCACTCATTTATTTAGTATTTTGATAGTAAGTTTATCACAATTATTTGTGTCTTTCTTTTATGCCAAAATCAGTGAAGTTTAGGTAGGTGGTGGCTTATTTGTACTCTTCCTTATCTTATGGAAATGATTTTGCTGGATTTCATGTTATTTTCTCTCAATCAGTCAATTTTATTTGGTTATTTTAATAGGCTCTGGACTGTTTCACAGCAATGCTTTCTAAACACACAAGCAAACTGAAAATGGCAGAAGTGATAGGAAGCAAATTGAACATTTCTAAGAAAAAGGTATGTAGTACTATTTTTTTACTACCTTGTTGATATGCTGGGATGTTTAGCTTGCTTGTTGGTCTGGCTTTCTAATAGCTTTTATACTATTATCTTCTTTCTCAGAGTTAGTAAAGTTTTCCATGTGCCTCAACGGGTCCCTCCGTAAACGCCATCCTCCCCCAGCATGCTTAGCTCTGGCTTATGGTGATACAGGGACTTGAAACTAGGCCTTTGAGATCAGTTTGCATAACCGTTATGCTATCTCCTCTACCCCCAACAAGCTATTTCTTTTTTTTTTCCTCTTTTTTTTTATTGGGGAATTAATGTTTTACATTCAACAGTAAGTACAAGAGTTTGTACATGCATGACATTCCCCAGTTTCCCAAATAACAATACAACTCCCACTAGGTCCTCTGAAACCTTCTCAGACCTGTATTCTCTCCACCCACCCACCCACCCCAAAATCTTTTACTTTGGTGCAATACGTCAATTCCAGTTCAGGTTCTACTTGTGTTTTCTTTTCTTTTCTTTTTTTTTTTTTTTTGACTTCCAGATACTTTATTGCTGTTTATATTATTTTTTTAAATTTCTTTATTGGGGAAATAATGTTTTACATTCAACAGTAAATACAATAGTTTATACATGCATAACACTCCCCAGTTTCCCATTTAACAATACAACCCCCACTATGTCATTTATCATCCTTCATGGACCTGTATTCTCCCCACCCACCCACCCCAGAGTCTTTTACTTTGTCTTTTACTTTGGTGCGATATGCCAATTCCATTTCAGGTTCTACTTGTGTTTTCGTTTCTGATCTTTTTTTTTTTTCAACTTTGGCCTGAGAGTGAGATCATCCCATATTCATCCTTCTGTTTCTGACTTATTTCACTCAACATGATTTTTTCAAGGTCCATCCAAGATCGGCTGAAAACGGTGAAGTCACCATTTTTTACAGCTGAGTAGTATTCCATTGTGTATATAGACCACAACCTGCTCAGCCACTCATCTGTTGTTGGACACCTGGGTTGCTTCCAGGTTTTGGCTATTACAAATTGTGCTGCCAAGAACATATGTGTACACAGATCTTTTTGGATGGATGTGTTGGGTTCCTTAGGATATATCCCCAGGAGGGGAATAGCAGGGTCATAGGGTAGGTCCATTTCTAGGCTTCTGAGAGTTCTCCAGACTGTTCTCCACAGAGGTTGGACCAATTGACATTCCCACCAGCAGTGCAGGAGGGTTCCTTTGACCCCACAGCCTCTCCAGCATTTGCTGCTGTTACCTTTTCTGATGTATGACATTCTCACAGGAGTGCAGTGGTATCTCATTGTTGTCTTGATTTGCATTTCTCTGACAGAGACTTGGAGCATTTTTTCATGTGTTTCTCGGCCTTTTGGATCTCTTCTGTGGTGACTATTCTGTCCATGTCCTCCCCCCATTTTTGGATGGGGTTATTTGTTGTCTTGTTGAGTTTGGCAAGCTCTTTATATATGTTGGTTATTAAACTCTTGTCTGATGTATGGCATGTAAAGATCTTCTCCCATTCTGTGAGGGGTCTCTTGGTTTGGGTAGTGGTTTCTTTTACTGTGAAGAAGCTTTTTAATTTGATGTAGTCCCATAGGTTTATACTTGCCTTAGTCTTCCTTGTAATTGGATTCGTTTCATTGAAAATGTCTTTAAAATTTATGCGGAAAAAAGTTCTGCCAGTATTTTCCTCTAAGTATCTGATAGTTTGTGTTCTAACATCCAAGTCCTTGATCCACTTGGAATTTACTTTTGTATTTGGTGAAATACAGTGATTCAGTTTCATTCTTCTGCATGTTTCAACCCACTGTTTCCAACACCGTTTGTTGAAGAGACTCTGCTTTTCCCATGTAATAGTCTGGGCCCCTTTGTCAAAGATTAGATGTCCATAGGTATGGGGCCTCATTTCTGGGCTCTCAATTCTATTCCACTGGTCAGTGTGTCTGTTCATGTTCCAGTACCAAGCAGTTTTGATGACAATGGCCCTATAATACAGTTTGAGATCTGGGAGTGTGATGCCTCCGGTTCTGTTCTTTTTTCTCAAGATTGTTTTGGCAATTCTAGGTCTTTTCTGGTTCCAGATAAACATTTGTAGTATTTGTTCTATTCTCCTAAAAAATGTGCTTGGGATCTTGATGGGGATAGCATTAAATTTGTAGATGGCTCTGGGTAATATATTCATTTTGATGATGTTAATTCTACCAACCCATGAACATGGAATATCTTTCCACTTCTTTGTGTCTTTTTCAATTTCTTTGAGTAGTGACTCATAATTTTCAGTATACAAGTCTTTCACTTCTTTGGTTAGGTTTACTCCTAGATATTTTATTTTTTTTGTTACTATAGAAAAAGGAACTGAATCTGGATTTCAATTTCTTCTATCTTAGTGTTTGCATAGAGGAATGCCACTGACTTTTGAATGTTAATTTTATAGCCTGACACATTACTGTATTGCCTGATGATTTCCAAAAGCTTCTTGCTGGAGTCCTTAGGTTTTTCCATGTATACTATCATGTCATCTGCAAATAAGGAGAGTTTGACTTCTTCTCTTCCAATCTGTATGCCTTTAATTCCTTGCTCCTGCCTGAATGCTATGGCAAGAACTTCCAACACTATGTTGAATAGTAATGGTGATAGTGGGCATCCCTGTCTAGTACCTGATTTGAGTGGAAATGCTTCCAGTTTTTCACCATTGAGTATGATGTTGGCTGTAGGTTTGCTATATATAGATTCCACTATCTTCAGGAATTTTCCATCTATTCCCATTTTTTGTAGTGTTTTGATCATAAAGGGATGTTGTATTTTGTCAAAGGCTTTCTCTGCATCTATTGATATGACCATGTGGTTTTTGTTCTTGCTTTTGTTGATGTGGTGGATCACATTGATTGACTTACGTATATTAAACCAGCCTTGCATGCCTGGGATAAACCCCACTTGGTCATGATGAACAATCTTTTTGATATACTGCTGTATCCGGTTGGCTAGAATTTTGTTCAATATTTTCGCATCTATGTTCATCAGAGATATTGGTCTGTAGTTTTCTTTTTTGGTTGTGTCCCTGTCTGCTTTTGGTATCAGGGTGATGTTGGCTTCATAGAAGCTGGCAGGGAGTATTCCAGTGTCTTCAATCTTCTGGAAGACTTTTAAAAGTAGAGGTATTAGTTCTTCTTGGAAGGTTTTGTAGAATTCATTTGTAAAACCATATGGTCCAGGACTTTTATTTTTGGGAAGATTTTTGATAACTGTTTCAATTTCATTAGCTGTGATGGGCCTGTTCATGTTATCCACTTCCTCTTGACTTAGTTTTGGAAGTTGGTTGGTATCTAGGAAATCATCCATTTCTTCCAGGTTCTCTAGCTTGGTGGCATATAGTTGTTCATAGAAGCCTCGCATGATATGTTGAATTTCTGCGGTGTCTGTTGTGATATCTCCTCTTTCATTTACTATCCAATTTATTTGGGTCTTCTCCCTTTTTTGTTTTGTGAGTCTGGCTAAAGGTTTGTCGATTTTGTTTACTCTTTCGAAGAACCAACATTTACTTCCGTTGATCTTTTGTATGGTTTTCCTATTCTCAATGTTATTTATTTCTGCCCTAACTTTAGTGATTTCTGTCCTTCTGGTTGCTTTAGGATTACTTTGTTGTTCTTCTTCTAGGTCTTTAAGATGTGCAATCAGGCTGTTTATTTGTGCCTTTTCTTGTTTCCTAATGTGTGCTTGTATAGCTATGAACTTCCCTCTTAGGACTGCTTTAGCTGTGTCCCAAATATTGTGATAGCTTGTGTCTTCATTTTCATTGAACTCTCGAAACATTTTGATTTCTTCCTTGATTTCCTCTTTGACCCAGAAGTTGTTAAGAAGTGTACTGTTGAGCTTCCACATTTTGGGACTGTTACTAATCTTTTGTTGATTGTTAAGTGTTGTTTTCGACGGGTTATGTTGTTTTCGCCGGGCTGGCTTCACGGGTGGGTAACAGACGACCAGGGACTCATGGTTGAGCTGTAGGCAGTATCTCTTTATTCATGCAGGACGCAGCACAATCTAAGACGAGCTAAGTTAAACTCAAAGTACAGTATTCTAAAACTCACAATGCTGTCTTTATATATACTTCCCAAGTAGGGTGGAAACAGGATGTGACATAGAGAGGGTGGAGAGAAAAGTGACTGGTGAAAATCAGGGTGTGGCAGAGATAATCTAGTGGTTATGCAAAGAGACTTTCACAGCCCCTCAGCTATGCCACAGAGGTATAGGTCTTCTCCTGAGTTTCCTGGTTAGATCTCTGTCCCCTGGTGTCCCTCCCTGTTGCTGCTCCAGATTCTGAGGGCAGTAGCATTGGAGACTCAGAGTTGCACTTGGTGAGTCTCTGGGGAGTCCTTTCCTCCCTTCAGCTGTCCCCTTGTTGTGGAGCAGACTGGAGGTGGTGTCTCCATTGATAAACTGTTGAACTGTTAGCAGCCACTTAATCTCTCCTTAGGCCTCTCTCTCCTCTCTTTCACCAGCCACATGTGTTTGTACTCACGGGTGATTTACTGGGTTCCTGTGGTCATTCTAGTCCTGTTTTGTTTTGGTCTGGGTGGTCTCCTTTGTTATTCCTAGTTGATCCGGGAGAGGAGAGGAGAGGAGAGAAAGCAATCTGCTGCTCGTAGCTCCACCTCCGGAACAGGAAGTCGAAAGTCTTTTTGTATAACCATTATGTTATTTTTTGGTCCAAGTACAGTCTCTTATCATCCCATGAAAGGGGTCAGGACACTATATCCTCTACTTACTTGTCATTTCCTTTACATTTTTAAACTCATGTCTTAATTACATTTATTCTTAATATTTGAATCAGCATATTACTGCATAGGTTGTAGATTCACGACTGAATCTGCCTTTGCCATTGTATGCACAATTGCCCCCCCCCATCTTTAGTGTATTCAAATATTTGGAAAGAATAACATCAGTAAACACTTATATACTTGTTATGCTTATTCATTGCTGACACTGTTAATAGTATTTTGGTAGTCTTGTACATCAAAATGTACTTTGAAAAAAAAGTGCTTTGAGCTATCTTGGTGGCTAGAAAAATGACTATCCTGGGGGCTAGGTGGTGTTACACCTGTTGAGCACACAAGTTACAATGCACAAGGTCCTGAGTTCAAGCCCCTGTCCCCACCTGCAAGGGGGAAAGCTTTGCGAGTGGTGAAGCAATTTTGCAGGTGTCTCTGTTTCTCTCCCTCTATATCTCCCCCTCTCCTCTTGATTTTTGGCTGTTTCTATCCAATAAGTAAATAAAGATAATTTTTTAAAAAATTTAAAAAAATCCAAGTTCAATCTCCAGCACCACCAGAACTAAGCAGTGCTCTGGTCTCTTTCTCCTGGTATCTTTCCCTCTGTATCTACTCTTTATCACTAAAATAAATTAAATTAAAAAAAAAAAATGACTGTCCTCTCTGGAATCATTCTTTCTGCATTGCCACATAAATGACGACTATAAAAAAAGAAGCCTTTTTAACGTAAGTAGTAGAAGGGGCCCCTCATGGCACACCTGTTTAAGAGCTCACATCACAGTGCGTAAGGACCCGGTTTCAAGCCCCTGGTCTCCACCTGCAGGGGAACACTTCATGAGTGGTGAAGCAGGGCTGCAGGTGTTTCTCTGTCTCTTTCCCTCTCTATTTCCCCCCTCCCCTCTCAATTTCTCTCTGTCTCTAGTCAATAATAAATAAATATAAATTATTAGATGTGTTTCCTCAGTCTTCTGAAATTGTTTGGATGGGTTTAGCTGCAGTTAGCAGAACACCCTTCTAAAAGACATAAATCACCCATTTTGAAAGTGAGGATTGCTTTTTAAGGGCTCATTAGAGGAACCCACGAGTGTCTGGTAGGAAATGCGTGAAGAATATCTAGAGTCTTACCCATGTAAATCTTTCTTCTTCCCTAGGCTGAATTCTTCTGTCAACTTTATAAACCAGAAATTGTGATCAACGAGCTAGATGTAGAAGTGGGTCGAGTGCATCTTCTACGGAAACAAAGCGAGGCTGTTCTTTTACAGAGGTGCATGGGATTATACACTAGCCAGTGAACTATGAGTTGTTGGGGACTTGATAGAAAGTGCTTGAGGGAATCGGGTGGTAGTGCAGCGGGTTAAGCACAGGTGGCGCAAAGCGCAAGGACCAGGCGTAAGGATCCCAGTTTGAGCCCCCAGATCCCCACCTGCAGGGGAGTCGCTTCTCAAGCAGTGAAGCGGGTCTGCAGGTGTCTTTCACTTCCCCCCTCTGCCTTCCCCTCTTCTCCATTTCTTTCTGTCCTATCCAACAACAATGACATCAATAACAAAACAATGAAAAACTAAGGGCAACAAAAAGGAATAAACAAATATTAAAAAAAGAAAAGAAAGTCTGCTTGAAGGGGGTCCAATTGTAGCACAGCGGGTTAAGTGCACGTGGGGCAAAGCGCATGGACTGGAATAAGGATCCCAGCTCTAGCCCCGATTCCCCACCTACAGGGAGGTTGCCTTACAAGCATTAAAGCAGGTCTGCAGGTGTCTATCTTTTTCTCCCCCTTTCTGTCTTCCGCATCTCTTGATTTCTTTGTGTCCTATCCAACAATAACAACATTAATAGTAGCATTAATAATAACCACAATAAGGATAAAACAACCAGGGCAACAAAAGGGGGAAAAAATGGCCTCCAGGAGCAGTGGATTTGTGTTGCAGGCACTGAGCCCCAGCAATAACCCTGGAGGCAAAAAAAAAAAAAAAAAAAAGGCTGCTTGAGCCCCTTTGAACAAATCAAACAGTACTATGTTATCTGTAAGGTACTGTAAGGTAGAGTTTTCCTGAAACATATTCTATGAAAATAGATGTAAAGGAAGTGATTAGTAAGGGTTAGACTTCATTAGAGCAATGGCATATGCCTGTTTTTAATATGCATATGGTATTAAATGAATTAATTTTTACTTGGAAGTCACACTGTCTTCTGACACTAGTGTGCTAATTGCCGATAGCTAGATTTATATAAAATCATGACATTTAAGAGTCATCTATTAAATCTGTACTATGTACTGCTACATGTAAAGATGCCTGTCCGGATTTAAGGTCTACCCTAATCCAAGATGATAACTTAATCTTATCTGTAAACACCCTGTTTTCCAATTAAGTTTGAATTCACAGGTTTTAGGTAGACATGGGATTTTGGAGAAGTAGTAGCAGCTATTATTATCCAAAATTTATAGGTGAGAAAGCAAACTGAGATGTTAAGTAGTATATGCAAGATGGCATATCCAGAAGAAATGCCTTGCCTTTTATTTTTCTTGCAGTGACGCGACCGTTTGCATGTGTGATTCTACTGCTTTCAGGACTTTTTTCTCTCTTAATATTTCAATATTTATTTGTTTATTTATCTATCTACTACTGGATAGAGATGGAGAGAAATTGAGAAGTGAGAGGGAGATAAAGGCAAAGACACAAGACACCTGCAGCCCAACTTCATCATTCATGAAGTTTTCCCACCTTCAGGGGAGCAGGGACTTGAAATCGGGTCCTTGTGCACTATAATGTTTGTGCTTAACCAGGTGAGCCTGTGCTTGGTCACCTTCCACTCTTACTAGTTCAGATAAATAGGAGGAAGTTGGAAAGGAAAGCAAAAGAAGGAATGTCTACAGCATTGCTTTGCCACCCATGAAGCTTCCGCCCGTGCATAGTTCTCCCTTGTGGTACTGGGACTGGAACTTGAACCCTATGGCCGGCCATCCGTGTACATTGTAAGACACACTACTGAGAGCTGTCTCTCTCAGTCTCAGACATATTATTTTGCATTCCAGAGTTTAGTGAATTATCAGATGTGTGTAAATAATTTAGTATGTAGAGTGAATAAATTCTTCAAATGTTGCGTTGTAAGGACATCTGTTACAACATGAGCTTTCTCTTGAGTCTGGTTCCTCACAACTGCTTTTTTTCCCTTCCCAGGGAGAAACTCACTTTTGCTGCTACTAGGCCATCATCAGTTCTCATTGAACAACTTGCAGTGTGTGTCAGCAAAGGGGAGCCTGTGTTGCTGGTGGGAGAGACTGGGACTGGCAAGACATCTACTGTGCAGTACTTGGCGCATATTACTGGTATGTGCTACTGGAGCAGTAATATAGTGAATCTTTACATGAAGTTTGAATGTTAAAATTCTTGAATGTAAAATAAGAACAGAAGATTAAAAAATTTGGAATGACTTCTTTGCCATTTCTCTTTTTAAAAGGTCACCGTTTGAAGGTTATCAACATGAATCAGCAAAGTGACACTGCAGATTTGCTTGGAGGGTAAGTATGGTTTTAAATTATTTTGTTTTCAGTGCTTGAGGCAAGCAATACTGCTTTCCAGTAAAGCTCAAATCTAGCTCTGGAAAAATATTCAAAGACTTTCATATTTTTGTCTGTGTAGATGTCTTTTTCTTGGTAACATGCACTGCCGTGTGGGTCATCCCAGGCTCTCCGCCACCTGGCCACTGGTGGCGGAGACCAGGGAAGCCCTGGAGATTCCTAGGGGAGCCCTGGTGACGAGGGTGAAATGCACGGAGAGGAAGGAAACACAAGACCAGCTTTAGGGACAACTCGTTTATTGGAGGACATAAGCAGATAGATAGACCCAAAAGGTTGAGAGAGATTAAGATAATCATTAAGCCATACACACAATGCAGAGTTAAATCTTGACCTGTTAGGTGTTTGATCTTAGCTGGGAAGTTACCATACAGGATTTGGTCATGAGCTCACAATGCATAGGTAGGACTTTTTCTCTAAGGGTGGATTACAAGCACCTCTGGGTGTTGGGGGTGTGTGTGGGGGGTGGCAGTAGAACAAAGCCAGGATATTTGCAGTGGGTCTCAGGTAATTCATGGCTCTTCTTCAAAGGGAATGGGGGAGCATCTATAGGAAGGTACCCTGTCTGGGAAAGCCCATCCATCTTAAGTTCATGAGGTCAAGAGGACCTGCCTATCACAACCTCCACCCCCCAGGAAGGAGAGAACTTGGGTCAACTTGATCAGACTCTCATGAAAATGATGGCTTGGACTTCCCAGACAGTGGTCCCTTTCCCCACATTTGGTTGTGCCACTGCCTGGCCCCCTGCTTGGTTATCTCTGAAATACTGAATAGTAAGGGGTGTTATACATGTGTAACATTTCTCAGTTCTCTGCATAACAGTTCATCAGTCATAATTTTAATTTGTGCTGAGACTATAAAACCGATGGATGCTATTGACATACTTCATGCTGAACTATATTGGGATCTTTCCCATTAGTTCTGAGCAGTTGCTTTAAAAAAAATCCCTACACACATAAAATAATGACTTTTATTTTTATATGTCCTTTTTCCTCTCGAAAGCTTTCTTTTCTCTCTGCATGAATCTCTCCATTTAGTTCTTTGAGGATTGTGTTATACTGTAGTTGTATTTTTACCACTCTTCACTCAGTGTTTCCCACTCTTAAGTAGACCATTACATTAAAAGACTGTATCCTCTGAAGCCTTTCCGTTTCTTACCCTACTTTCCCATTACTTATCTTTTGTTCTCCACCTGTCCTTTATTATTTACTTAGTTAATGCTTTTAAACTGGTCTTTTTTCATCAAGTTTTTGAGTGATTTTTTTTTTAAAGTCTCCAGTTCTGCTTTTACTGTGCAACTTCTTTCTCCAATGATTTTTCTTTTCCTTTTTTTTTTTCTTCATATTAATCTCCCCACTCATTGGGATATTTGGCAATGGCAATGTGCTTACTGATAGTTGTGATAATTACTTAACCAGTCATGTTTGCATTGCAGTGTATTCCTCCTATTCTGTACAATACACATCTTTAGTAGAAACCTAATAAATGTTCCTAATAGAAACATCGAACATTGTCAGAAACTGCCTCTTATATATGACTATGTTGTCAGCTAGTTGCAAGTAGTTTTTAAATGTATAAAGTACTCAGAAGTCCATGTATGCTTTGATGCAACTGATCATGTATATACGGGTTAGAATTAAGATATGATGACTGGGGGGGTCAGGCAGTAGTGCAAAAGGTTACACGCACAGGGCGTGAAGCACAAGGACCGGCATAAGGATCCCAGTTCGAGCCCCTGGCTCTCCACCTGCAGGGGAGTCACAGGCGGTGAAGCAGGTCTGCAGGTTTCTGTCTTTCTCTCCCCCTCTCTGTCTTCCCTCCTTTCTCCATTTCTTCTGTCCTATCTAACAATGATGACATCAGTAACAACAACAACAACAATAACTACTACAACAATCAATAACAAGGGCAACGAAAGTGGGGAAAAAAAGTTACTCATTTTATGAAGAGAAACAGTAGACACCAGAGAATTGATCTGGTATAAATGGTGTTGGGGATTGAACCCCAGGGGGCTCATTCATGAAGTCCTGCTCTCCCTGCTGAGGTCCCCCTCCCTCCCTCTCTTCCCCTTTTACCTCACCCCCTCCATGCACTCTATCCATCCAACTTTTATATCCCTTTCCCCCTTCTACTACCTACCCCACTGAAAAGACATAAGCTGAATATACTTTAAATCGGCATCAGATGTTATGTTTTTCATTGATAGAGTCTATCAATCTTAATAAGATATGATTTGACATTAAATCGATGTTACATATGGGGCCAGGTGGTTAGCATGAGTGAGACCCAGGTTTAAGCCCTGATCCCCAACCTGAAAGTGAGAATTAGTGATGGAGCAGTGTTGTAATACCTCTTCTCTTTGCTTCTCTCCCTCTTCATCTTTGTCTTATCCTCTGTCAAAAGGGGAAGAAAACAGATAAATGGCCACTTGGAACAATGGCATTATCTTGCAGAGACAACCCCAGCTGCAGCCCTTGGTAGCAAAAATAAGCACATAAACAAACATGTTAATATGTCTTTAAATGATAGTACTTTTAAATAGGAGTGAGAAAAATGGACTATAATTTAAACCTTTAAAATAAACTTCAGATATTTTTGGTAGTATTACTGATGTTGTTTAAGTAGAATCTTTGAATTATTCTGTTTTCCAATATCTGTTAGCTTCAGAGGAATTACATTGATGTTTTTATTTCAGTTACAAACCAGTGGACCACAAGCTTATTTGGTTACCTCTGCGGGAAGGATTTGAGGAGCTCTTTGCCCAGACATTTTCCAAGAAGCAAAACTTTACCTTCCTTGGACACATTCAGACCTGTTTTAGGCAGAAACGGTGGCATGACCTCCTTAAACTAATGCAACATGTATACAAGTCAGCTGTCAACAAGAATGGAAAAGAGAGTGACACTGGTAAGAATGTGAGCTAGCAGGAGAAACTGCTAGTGGGAGGATGTGACGTTAAGATTTAATTAAGACTTAGAAAAAGATTATAAGGGAGAATGTATCAATGAAAATTAGAACGTGATCACTTGTGGCACCCAAGATGGTTGTTATCTGAAATGTTGCTGCTTCTGGGATTCTAAGTGGGTTTTTATAAAAACGTGGTAGTGTTGATGCACACATACATCCATTCTTAGCTTAATCACTCACTACTGACCAAGAGATAAAGCAGGGTGGGAAAGAGCTAATAACGGTTATGCAAAGAGACTCTCACACCCCAAGGATCTAAAGCTTCAGGCTCAGTTTGGCTTCTTTGCCAAGTCGGTCAGCACTGCTGAGCCCTGTGAGTTTCTAAACAAATTCCATTTGTAGTAGGTTCTGAGGCAATTATTCACCATGTTCTCCCACCACACAGCCCCACTGCTAGGCCACTGAGGTGTAGATCTCCTGAATTTCCTGGTCAGTTTTCTGTCCCCTGATGTCAGCACAGGGCCTACCCCTTGCTGCTCCATCCTCTGAGGGCAGTAACAGTGGAGACTCACAGTTGCTTCTGGTGAGTCTTAGGGGAGTCCTCTCCTCGCTTCAGCAGTCTTTTTGTTGGTAAAGCAGACTGGAGGTGTTGCCTCAGCCGGTAAACTGTCAGACTGTTACCAGCCGCTCAATCTCTCCTTAGTCTCCTCTCTGTCCTCGAGCCACACATATTTGCATTCACCGGTGATTTGGTGGGTTCCTGAAGTTCTAGTCCTGTCATGTTGTGGTCCCTTATGATCTCCTTTGGTATTCCTAGTTGACCTAGGAGAGGAGAGAAACACAGCTGCTGCTGCTCCGTAGCCCCGCCTCCCTGGACATTTTTTATACTTCTGTCTCAAAAATTTCTTCCCCAGTATTTGATTAATTAGATGATCCTTCCATCCATCCTTATTTAAATTATTTATATATTTATTTTTATGTTTATTTGTCTCCAGGGTTATTGCTCGGGCTTGGTGCCTGCACCACGAATCCATTACTCCTGGAGGCTTTTTTCCCCCCTTTTGTTGCCTTTGTTGTTTAATGTTGTTGTTGTGGTTATTATTATTGTTGTTGTGGATAGGACAGAGAGAAATGGAAGGGGGATACAGAAAGAAAGATAGACGCCTGCAGACCTGCTTTGTGTCTTTCTGTCCCCCTCTCTGTCTTCCCCTCCTCTCTCATTTCTCTCTGTCCTATCCAACAATGACGACATCAACAACAACAACAATAAGAACAGTAATAAAACAAGGGCAACAATAAGGAATAAATAAATTTTAAAAATCTAAGTGGTTTTTTTAAAAAAAATAATAATGATTAACTAGGTTATAGGATAACAGTGGTACAATTTCACACAGTTCCCACCACCAGAATTCCATATTCTATCTCCTCCATTGGAAGGTTTCCTATTCATTATCCCTCTGTGAGTATGAACCAAAAATCTTTATTGGGTCTGCAAAATGGGAGATGTAATTTCTTCTCTGCTGAGCATGGACATTGGCAAGTTAATCCATGCCCCCAGCCTGTTTCTATCTTTCCCTAATGGCATGGGACTCTGAAGAGGTGAGGTTCCAGGAAACATTGGTGAGGTCATCTGCCCAAGGAAGTCAGGATGGCATCATGGTATTGTCTGCAATTTGGTGGTTGAAAGGTGATAATAAGTAAAGCATGACACATTGTCAATAAACAGGAACCTAAAGGTGAGAATAAAGCAGATGAAACTAAAGGTCTTTGTGTGGGAAGAGCTAGGAAGTCTGTTTTAGTTATATTCCAATGGCCACATGACTAGTAATTTTTGCGTGAGCCCTATAAGCTAACAAGCAGGTGAACTAAAAGTACTATCTGGGAAGATAGTGTCAGAGTTGAGAATAGGATTACTAAACTGGATTAGCCAGAAACTTGAACCCAAATATGAAGAAAGTATATAATTACCGTTAATTGGAAACAGCATTGATCTGACATAGGGCCCATATCTATTCATATTTAGCATAGGAACTTGTGTAATCTCTGCATCCCTACTAGTGTGAGCTCACAGTCCATGGTCACAGAATTAGATGTTCTTTTGTATGTGTTTTACATATTATAATCCAGTAGGTGTTAAATTCTTGTCTTCTTTTCTAGGACCCCTCTTAAAAGAGAAATGGGAAGCATTTGGTTTTAGACTCAGTCATGCCCAACAACAGATGAAGATGACTGAAAATGCCCTATTGTTTGCATTTGTGGAGGTATTTTGCTTTAGTTATTTGGGTTAAAGAAATTGCTTTGATGCAAAATTGAGGTTTTTATGCAGGTTACTGTCTTTTCTTCTTTTTTTTAAACATGTCTTTTTAATTTTTAAGGCCTTTTTTTTTTTTTTTACTTTTTTAAAATTTGCTTTTTCTCCTCCTTTGTTGCCCTTGTTTTATTTTGTTGTTGTAGTTATTATTGTTGTTGTTATTGATGTTGTTGTTGTTGGGTAGGACAGAGAAATGGAGAGAGGTGGGGAAGACACAGGGGGAGAGAAAGACACCTGCAGACCTACTTCACCGCCTGTGAAGCGACTCCCTTGCGGATGGGGAGCTGGGTGCTTGAACCCAGGATCCTTACGCCACTCCTTGCACTTAGCACTATGTGCGCTTAAACCGATGTGCTACTGTCCAACCCCTGTCTTTTTAATTTTTTTAAATATTTTTTATTTATTTATTGTTGGATAGAGATAGAAATTGGGGGGGTAAAATAAGAGAGGGAAATAGACAGAGACAGACATTTGCAGACCTGCTTCAACATTTGTGAAGCTTTTATCCTACTGGTGGGGACCAGGGCCTTGAACTCGGGTCCTTGTGTACCGTAATGTTTGTGCTTAAGCATGTAAGCTACCGCCTGGCCCCTATCTTTTTTCTTTTCATGTTGTTTTTTCAGTGCTTTTTCTGTTTTAATTTAGTAAACTATGAAATGAAGATTTAAAAAAAATGTTTTTACGCAAATTGTGAGATCTTAGCTAACAATTATTTTTAAAGATGTACTTGGAAACAACTGTTGAACTACTGGTTCCTTCACTTTTGACATTTGAATAGTTACTTTGAAGAGGTGGGGAATAGCATAGTAGTTACATGAAAGATTTTTGTGCCTTAGGCCCTGAGGTCTCAATCAACCTCTGGGATCACTTTAAGTCAGAGCGTAAGGACTGCTTTCATTTAAAAAATATTTTTTTATTGTTGTTATAGTTATTGTTGTTATTGATGTCCTCGTCATTGGATAGGACAGAGAGAAATCAAGAGAGGATGGGAAGACAGAGTGGGGTAGAGAAAGACAGATACCTGCAGACCTGCTTCACCGCTTGTGAAGCGACTCCCAGCAGGTGGGGAGCCTGGGGTTGGAACCAGGATCCTTATTCCGGTCCTTGCACTTTGCACCACATGCACTTAACCTGCTGCCCCCAAAATGAGTTTTTTGACTTAGTTTTCTGGGTTTTAAAATCTCCTATGAATGAGATCATCCCATTTTCTTTCTAGTTCTGGTTTATCTTAGTTAACATGATTCCTTCAAGTTCCAAGATGCCATCACAGGGAAATAAGAAACTATATTTACTTGGCAGCTATTGTCTTATAAACCATTTCCCCAATAAAATGATTTGGAAATGAAAAATATTAATAAAAAATAAAATAAAACATCGATTTGACGTTAACTCTGGTATCCAGCTGACAGCTATTTAGTTTTTTAAATTATGAGAGTATCAAATGGGACATGCTTGATTTTTCCTCTTTTGCTAATTCTGCCTAAATATTTATTTTTATTGTTATTAAATATATACTGTTGTTGTTACTATTATTATTATTATTATTTTTACAAGAGCACTGCTAAGCTCTGGTTTATGGTGGTGCTGGGGACCAAACCTGGGATCTTTGGTGCCTAAGACCTGAAAGTCTTTTTGCATAACCGTTATGCTGTCTCCCCCTGCTTTTTAAACTCCACTCTTGGTGTTTTTATCTGAAAGGATTCTTAACATTTTATTTTTATCTTTTTTTAGGGTACATTAGCTCAGGCTGTAAAGAAAGGAGAATGGATCTTGTTGGATGAGATTAATCTGGCTGCTCCTGAAACATTAGAATGCCTGAGTGGTTTACTTGAAGGATCTTCTGGGTCGTTGATTTTGCTGGATCGAGGAGACACAGGTAGCACTTGATCTCTTAGGGGTTTGATTTAGTGCCAGACCTTTTGGCTTCTTCAAAACAAGAATGTTTGGCTAAGTAGTTTATATTGACCCACTTATAAGATTTGTTCATTCCTCAGATACTAATTTTCTGCAAAATCCTGTTTATAAGTATGCAAAAAATTATAAGATAACTTTAGACACTTGTACGTATAACAGATACGTACATTAAAGGGTAAATTTTGTGTTGTTGAATAGCTGATAGAAGATCAATAACAGCTAACAACCATATCATAAGATGTTAGGAAGCCACTGACCAAGCCCGACTGCAAACCAAGACAGATATGGACAGAGTAACGATGTTCAAAGATTTATTCACACCGACACACAAGACGCACATACAGGGGAACTCAACGCTGAGGGTTCACTAACTGGGATTGCTTCCCGGGCTAGGAATGTTCAAAGATTTATTCACATAAGCACACTCACTCAGTCTTACTCATACAGGGGAACTCAGCCTCTCCAAAAAGGCCGGGGGTTCACTAGTTGGGACTACACCCTGGGCTAGGCACATTCAAAGATTTATTCACACAGACACACAAGACACACATACAGGGGAACTCAGCGCTAAGGGTTCACTAGCTGGGACTGCACCCTGGGCTAGGAACTCGAACTCTGAAACTCACAGCTTTATACTCTCAAGGGATGAGGATTACACAAGCAGGATGTACACTTTAAGGAAAACTGTTACACATTACATCTTGAGCAAAGCAAAGGGCACAATTACATTCTTTATCTAAACAGTACATTCCAGTCTCTAGTCTTTTATCTCATTAGAGCAGGTATACATAAGCAAAATGAGCTAGTAAAGTTGAGTGGGTACTTCAAAAATTCAAACTCACATAAACACTTATTTTGTAACATCATTCTTGTAAGTTCAAATAAGTCATCTATGGCTGCCCAGATTCAGGTGTACCTGTGGGAGAGGTCAGTTTGTTTCTCAACTTTTACGTCTTTTACTTGTAAAGCAAGTCTCTAAGATGGAGGAACTCTCAAAATGTGGAGCTCTTGCTCTCAGAGATGGTAAAAAGCATAAAATTGGGAGTCGGGCGGTAGGTAGCGCAGTGGGTTAAGGGCACCTGGCGCAAAGTGCAAGGACCGTCATAAGGATCCTGGTTTGAACCCCTGGCTCCCCACCTGCAGGGGAGTCGCTTTACAGGTGGTGAAGCAGGTCTGCAGGTTTCTATCTTTCTCTCCCCCTCTCTGTTTTCCCCTCCGCTCTCCATTTCTCTGTGTCCTATCCAACGACAACAACAATAATAACTACAACAGTAAAACAACCAGGGCAACAAAAGGAAATAAATATTTTTTAAAAAACATAAAATTAAATTATATATATTGGTCTCAATACTTTATTTCAGAAAAGAGGATAGGTTTGAACATCAGCCACCAACGTGGTTGAGTCAGGCCAGGACTGCTTAATGTTGGGTCTTGTGACTTGATTGTTAAATTTAATGATTATAATTTTCTCTTAACAGAACCATTGGTTCGACATCCTGATTTTCGTTTGTTTGCCTGCATGAATCCAGCAACTGATGTGGGCAAGAGAAATCTCCCACCAGGAATAAGAAACAGGTAAAGGAACATGGTCTCATGGCTGGAAATTGTTTTTTATATTTCTTGCTTCCTTTTCTTACGTCTCCTTCCTTCCTTCCTTCCTTCCTTCCTTCCTTCCTTCCTTCCTTCCTTCCTTCCCTCTCTCCCTCTTTCTCTCTCCCTCTCTCCCTCTCTCCCTCCCACCTACTTACCTACCTACCTACCTACCAGTTTGAGTGTGAGACCTTTGATGCCTTGAGCATGAAAATCATGTAACTGTTACTGATTGCTTGTCCTTTGTACTATGTGTGCTTAACCTGGTGCATCAGCACCTATCCCCCCAAAACAAACATCTTTCTACATTCCAATAGTCTTAGAGGCATTAGACATTTTGAGTTTTTTTTAATTCTTTAAAAAATTTTATTTATTTATTTATTTCCTTTTGTTGCCCTTGTCTTACTGTTGTAGTTATTATTGTTGTCATTGTTGTTGGACAGGACAGAGAGAAATGAAGAGAGGAGGGGAAAGATAGAGAAGGGAAGAGAAAGACACCTGCAAACCTGCTTCACCTGTGGGGTGACTACAGGTGGGGAGCCAGGGCTGGAACCGGGATCCTTACGCTGGTCCTTGCGCTTTGTGCCACCTGCGCTTAACCCACTGCGCTACAGCCTCACTCCCAAGTTTTGTTTTGTTTTGTTTTTTAAATCACTAAGCACTTCTTCTAGTGTTTGCCCTTTTTCCGTAGCCAGTCAACAGCGTCAGGTTGAGCCTGATGTAAAGTTTCGAGACCTCCTTTGAATCTGGAGAGGTGGCAGTTGTTGACTATGTGGGTCATAGTCTGTCTGTAGCCGCAGGGGCAGTTCGGGTCGTCTCTGGCTCCCCAGCGATGGAACATAGCGGCGCACCGGCCATGGCCTGTTCGATAGTGATTGAGGAGGGCCCAATCATAACGTGCTAGGTCAAAGCCGGGTTGATGCTTGCAGGGGTCTGTGATGAGGTGTTTGTTCTTTACCTCAGCTGACTGCCAACTCTGTTTCCAAGAGTCTGGAACAGAGAAGTTCAGTGTAGGCGTAGGGGACCAGATTGGGTGACGAGACGTCAAGCGTTGGACAGGGTGGGTGAAGATATCCGCATATATTGGCAGGTCCGGTCGAGCGTAGACGTGGGAAATGAACTTAGATGATGCCGCATCCCGACGAATATCTGATGGGGCGATGTTGCTAAGAACTGGCAGCCATGGAACCGGGGTGGAACGGATGGTTCCAGAAATTATCCTCATGGAGGAATATAATTTGGAATCGACCAAGTGGACATGGGGGCTACGGAACCATACTGGGGCATAGTATTCTGCAGTGGAATAGCATAATGCCAGAGATGATGATCATAGTGTGGAAGCGCTCGCGCCCCATGAGGAGCTGGCCAGTCTTGCAATGATGTTAATCCTTGCACCCACCTTTGCTGCAGTTTTTATGAGATGTTCGTGAAATGACAGAGTGCGATCGAGAGTAACGCCAAGATAGACTGGCTGGGCTTCATGCCGGATTCTCGTATCGCCAAGCTGCACATTAAGCTCATGCGAGGCCGAGGCATGGTGTAGATGGAAAACAGATGATACCGTTTTTGGAGTGCTAGGGGTTAGTTGCCATTTTTTACAGTAATCAGATATCAGAGACATGTCTTTCGTGAGTGTTTCCTCGAGGATGTCGAACTTGGATGCCTGAGTTGCACAGCAGATGTCATCGGCGTAGATGAACTTCCTTGAAGAAGTTTCTGGGAGGTCATTGATGTAAATATTAAATAGCGTAGGAGCCAGAACAGAGCCCTGGGGGAGGCCACTTGAGACAAGTCTCCATCTGCTAGACTTGTCACCCAGATGCACCTGGAATCTTCTGTTTTGGAGAAGAAACGATATAGTGTTGGCCACCCACACTGATTAGTATGAACAAAATATCTAATTGTTTGTGTTTTATGTATGCAAGATAAATCACTTTTCATTAAAGTTTCATTTTTTATTTTGAAGATTTTATTTATTTATTTATTTATTTATTTATTTATTTATTTATTTATCTATTAATGAGACAGATAGAAGGGGAGAGAGAGAAAGAACCAGACATCATTCTGGCACATGTGCTGCTGGGGATTGTACTCAGGACCGTATGCTTGAGAGTCCAGTGCTTTATCCACTGTGCCACTTCCCAGACCATGACTTTTTAAGTTTTAAAATTGAGCTACATTTGACTCTTAAGCATGAGGTCTTGAGTTCAACCCCTTGCATTGAATGTGTCAGTGACATGCTCTGGTATACTCTTGTTCATTAATCTTCAAACCGAAGGAAGCAAACATTAAAATAAATAAATAAATAACGCGCTAAAAGTATCATCTCTTATAATAAAAGGTTCATAGGGAATTTTTAGAAACCAAATCAAATTATTGAATTGTATTTTTCCTTTGTTCCAACTATGTTATTTTTTTATGGTAAGAGGTTTTTTTTTTTTTTTTTGGTGTATATTTGCTTTTGTTTGATAACAGTTTCCTTCTACAGCCTTGCTTATGGTGGTGCCAGGGATTAAACCTAGAATGTGTGCATATATTTTTAATTGCATGTACTTATAGTCAAAGCCGTGTGAAAACAAGACGAAAAGGTGTTTTTTTTTTTTTGTAACTATTACAAGAATTTGTAGGTGACTTCACTGTAAAGAAATAGTATTGTTAGAGTTGAAAAGTTACATTTTTTATTATGATCAGTGTCTCAAGTTGAATTTTTTTTTTTTTAACATCTTGGTACTATAACTAGTTAACATGACATTTTCAAAACTTGTGATTGTTGACACTACTAACTTAAAAAAAAAGTCATGGGAGTCAGTGGGTTAAGTGCACATGGCTCGAAGCGTATGGACCAGTAAGGATCCCGATTTTAGCTCCCAGCTCCCCACCTGCAGGGGCTCGCTTCACAGGCGGTGAAGCAGGTCTGCAGTTGTCTTTCTCTTCCCTTCTGTCTTCCCCTCCTCTCTCCATTTTTTTTGTCTTATCTAAAGACGACATCAGTAACAACAACAATAGTAACTATAACAACAGTAAAAAATAAGGCACCAAAAGGGGAGAAAAACGTCATTGTATAAAAATTTTTTCAGGTTCACAGAGTTGTACGTAGAAGAATTGGAAAGTAAGGAAGACTTACAAATTCTTATTGTGGATTATCTGAAAGGATTGAGTGTGAGCAAGAACACAGTTCAAGGAATCATAAAGTAGGTTCTCTACCGTGTCTTTTTATAAACTTGTTTTCTTAACACAATTGTATGCATCATTTGTCTAGACTTACTTTGCTTTTTAACTGATGGAAGGAATATTACTTAAATTGCTGTTTTAAAGCAATAGAAACCTTATGATAGCTCTTGTATTTTTCTAAGTAAACTATACGAAAGACTGAGTCACTGCCTATGAAAACCTAATGCTGTTTGGTGTTTTAGTTATTTTCTCTTTCTCTCTCTTTTTTTTTAATACCAGAACACTGATAAGAATCTCTTTTCATCACCGTCATGTTACCTCCCCAACTTACTTTTTTTTTTTTTTTTTTAAAGTTTTTCTTTATTTGATTGAAATAAATCGAGGGAAGGGAAGATAGACAGTGAGAGAGAAAGATACCTATAGTACTGCTTCACCACTTGTTGAAGTCCCGTGTCTCCCCCCCCCACCCCCCCGCTCCTACAGGTTGGGATGTTCTAATTCTATATAGATAAATGATTGAATCCCTGGGGAAAATTATGCCTTATATTTCAATCTTTCAATTAAACCTTTTTCAGTATACATATTTGGCTATGTGAAGGCAAGGATTTTGGTAAAATTGAGTCAGATTTGGAGATAGAGTTTTAGCTGAAAAACATATCTTTCTGCCCTTTGACATTTGATCATTGCTACTGATAGAATCTTCATTTCCCTCTTAAAATTATAGCCAACTGTGCCACACTGGGTTTGTAATTTGTATATTCCTGCCAAGGCCTCTTGACATTTCATTAGCTTTTACTTAAGAATTAGGTGCTTTAAGGGCTGGAAACATAGCGAAGTAGTTTCTACAACATATTTTCATGCCAAAGTTTAAGGACTTGGTTCAGTTCATAGTACCACCATAAGCAGTACTCTGGTTAAGCAAAGACTGTGTGGGGGTTGCCCAACCTTCCTCTTTTACAAGACATATTGCAGCTTGATTTTCTCAACTTCTCCAAAGAATCTGATATTTTATTATAATAAAAATCTCTAGGTGCCTGGGAAGTGACACAGTAGATAAAACATTAGACTGTTAAGCATAAACTCTAGAGTTAGATCCCCAGAATCCCATGTATCATAGTGATGTTTTGGTTCTCTCCCCCCTTTAATAAACATATTTTAAAAAATAACCTTTGTATGTATGAGAAATAGATTTGAAATTGAAAGTCTGAGATACTTCAGATATATATATATATATATATATATATATATATATATATTTAAATTATTTATTTCCCCCTTTGTTGTCCTTGTTGTTTTATTGTTGTAGTAGTTATTGTTGTTGTCATCATCGTTGTTGGATAGGACAGAGACAAATGGAGAGAGGAGGGGAAGACAGAGAGGCAGAGAGAAAGATAGACACCTGCAGACCTGCTCCACTGCCTGTGAAGCGACTCATCTGCAGGTGGGGAGCCAGGCAGGGCTCAAACCGGGATACTTATGCCGGTCCTTGTGCTTCATGCCATGTACACTTAACTTGCTGCTCTACTGCTAGCCCCCATTTATATATATATTTTTTTCTTTCTTTTTTTTTTAATATTTATTTTATTTATTCCCTTTTGTTGCCCTTGTTGTTTTATTGTTGTAGTTATTATTGTTGTTGTCGTTGTTGGATAGGACAGAGAGAAATGGAGAGAGGAGGGGAAGACAGAGAGGAGGAGAGAAAGATAGACACCTGCAGACCTGCTTGACCGCCTGTGAAGTGACTCCCCTGCAGGTGGGGAGCCGGGGTTTGAACCGGGATCCTTATGCCGGTCCTTGTGCTTTGCGCCACCTGCGCTTAATCCGCTGCGCTAAAGCCCGACTTCCTCTTTTTTTCTTTTTTAATAAATCTTTTATTGGATAGAGACAACCAGAAATTCAGCGGAATGGGGGAGATAGAGAGGGAGAGAGACAGGGAGACAACTGCAGCCCTGCTTCACCACTTGTGAAACTAACACCCCACCCCCCTCAGGTAAGGACTAGGGGCTTGAATCTGGGTGCTTGCACACTGTAACATGTGTGCTCAACAAGGTACACCACCACCTGGCCCCACTTCAGATATTTTTATGACTTTGTATATAAATTTGACCATTGAATTTATCAAAATGCCTTTTTTGACTTTCTGTATGAGATGAAAACAGAACATTGTAATTATTATTTTTGTTAGATAGGTTAGAGAGAAATCAAGAGAGATGTGGAAGACAGAGATGGGGAGAGAAAAACAGACACCTGCAAACCTACTTCACCACTTGTGAAGCGACTCCCCTGCAGGTGGGGAGCCGGGATCCTTAGGCCAGTCCGTGCTCTTCGAGCCACGTGTGCTTAACCCACTGGCCTACTGCCCAACTCCCAAAAATTGTAATTACTCATTAAATTGCTGGAACTCTGTTTTGTTTTTAGCTTCTATACAACTGTACGGAAAGAATGCGGGGCAAAATTGGTGGATGGGACTGGCCACAAACCTCACTACAGCCTTCGGACTCTCTGCAGGGCACTCCGATTTGCTGCTTCCAATCCTTGTGGCAGCGTTCAGCGTTCACTCTATGAGGTCTTTCTTAAGTTTGTGTGTGTTTGGATTGGATCTTGGTGGGCGGGCGGGATCACCACTGGAAAGGAGGTAGTGGGGATACACATGCTGTGTTTTTCTTTGGTTCCTTTTTGGTTAGGTCTGTCTTCAGTGTTTCATACCAGAGGTATCCTGCCTTTTTCAAATGTGTCTTTTTAAAGTTGTTCTAGGGCAAATGATGTAGCATCAAATGACTTTCATGCCTTGAGGCACCAATGTTTTTTTAGGTTCAGTCCTTGGCACCATTGTAAGCCAGAGACAGAAAGAGAGCGAAACTTCACACAAATGATTAAAATTGGTTCTTGAAGCTACTACAGAAGGGTAATTAATGTTATATATATTTGTGTTTTTCCCCCCAGGGGTTCTCTCTGGGTTTTTTAACACAGCTTGACAGAACATCACACCCTATTGTTCAGAAGCTCATTTGTCAACACATTATCTCTGGCAATGTTAAAAGTCTTCTGAAGCAGGTATGTTCTTTTATAAAAAATCTTTGACTTATTTAACAAGATTTCAAAACTAAATTTCCAATTCTTTTTTTTTTTAAACAACATATGCCTCTAAATTTTATCCATTGCAAAACTATAAAAATTAGCTGTTATCTTTAGAGGGTAAATTTAAAAATAGGTATTCACTAGAGACAGAAATCAAGAGGGAAGGGAAATAGAGAAGGATAGAGAAAGATAACCTTCAGCACTGCATCACTACTCATGAAACTTTCCACCTACAATGGAACCTGGGGTCCTTACAGATTGTAGCATGTGCTTAACTAGGTATGCCATGCGTGGCATTTGAGTGTGAACATTTTAATAATCTTGCTTTTTGAAGTTAAACTCTAGATATCTCCATCTAAGCTGTATATGTGTATTTCAATATATATTCAAATTCTGATACCTGTGTAGATTTATCAAGCAAAGTTCAAATACAATTCATATCAACAGTATTAATTTCAGTAGAATATTATATAGCGTCCCTTATTCCGAGTAATCTTGGATATATTTTGCACTTGTCTGTACAGACTTTCCAATGCTCATGCAATATTTTATTGAATAATAGTTTTATTATTACATTAATCATTGGATTTCACAGGTTATTACAGAATTGAGCAGAAAAATACGGGGCTGATCGTCATTGGCTTACCAACTGGCTAGTTTTTATTGATGATTATTCTTATTTGTTCTTCAGTAAATATGAACCACTGGTACTTGTGCTTATTTTAAATTTATTTTTTCCCTCTTTAAAAAGCATCCTAGTAGGGAGTCAGGCGGTAGCACAGTGGGTTAAGTGCAGGTGGCGCAAAGCACAAGGACCGTCATAAGGATCCCAGTTTGAGCCCCCGGCTCCCCATCTGCAGAGGAGTCGCTTCATAGGCAGGTGAAGCTGGTCTGCAGGTGTCTCTCTTTCCCTCTCTGTCTCCCCTTGCCCTCTCAATGTCTCTGTCTAGCCAATAATAAATAAACAAATAATTTTTTTTTTTTTCAAAAATTGTTCCCTATCTTCCGGGAGGTGGTGCAGTGGATAAAGCATTGAATTCTCAAGCATGAGGTCCCGAGTTCAGTGCCCGGCAGCACATGTGCTAGAATCATATCTAGTTCTTTCTCCTCCTATCTTTTTCACTAATAAATTCTTTAAAAAAAGAAATTGTTCCCATGTGTCAGTATTTGCACAGTAAAAAACCATCCCCTCCCAATAAAAGTGGTTAAAAACAAGTCATTCAGAAGTAGTAACAGGTGTAGGTGTGACTTAAAAAGGAAGAGAGGCCAAGACCACAGGAAAAAATGGGTTAATAGATATTAATGTGGACAGGTACAGAAATAATAGTCACTCCCTATCTGTGACCTCAAGAGAACTTACTGTAGTTTCCAGTGGAGGGAATGGGATCACAGAACTCTGGTGGTGGGAATGGCCTGGAATTATACCCATTATCTCATTATTTTGTAATTCAAATATTAAATCACTAATACAAAAGAGGGGGAAAAGCATCTTGAATAAGGTAACATTCAATAAGTTCTTTTATGATTTTTTTGGTCTTGTTCTGAAAGAATCTATTGTTTTTATAAGTGAGTTCTATATTGCAGGCTATTCCAGAACCAAAAGGAGGTCGACTTATCCAGGTTGAGGGCTATTGGATTTCAGTGGGTGACAAAGAACCCACAATAGATGAGACATATATTCTTACATCTTCTGTCAAGCTGAACCTGAGAGATATAGTCCGAGTGGTCTCTGCAGGGTGAGTGGACCTTAAAATTCTTTCTACTGTAACATTTTGCTAGCACAAACATTTCTGCTTTTCAGTCTTAACTTTTGGTGGCAACAGGATCTTATACAAGAGTGATCCCATTGTCCTGGGCCATTTTCTCTTCCCCTCTTTTGCTCTTTTCTGTATAGGTTTTTGATTTGGGATGGAGGAGAGAGGGAAAGAGACACCTGCAGTACTATTTTTCACTGCTCGTGAAAGCTTCTCTTGCATGTGGAGACCTGTCCAGTTCTTGAACCTGTATTGTCATGTATAGCAACATACACTCTGGGTGCTCTACCATCTGGGAGCTTCCATTTTTATTTCACTTTACTTGGATAGCTAAAGAGGAAAAGCTGAGAGGGAGAGAGACAGTATTGTTCCACCATTTGTAAGGTTTCTGCTGGTACCATGCTACTTCCATTTGGTACTAGGGTTCAAATGTGGGGTTTTACACATGCTGTAAGGTTTGTACTCTACTTCATGAGCTGTCTCGTAGGCCCTTTTAACTTTCAGAGTGCTTTTTTTTTTTTTTTTTTTTTTTAGCAGATTGTTGAGGTATACTTAACCTATTATTTGTTAGATGAATAATAGTCCCCTTTAGTGCTCATAAGTATTGTGAAATAGGTTGGAACTGCTTTTACCCCTCATAGTTTGAGCCATTCTGCTGTATTACACAGTTGTGTGAAAATGTTCTTTTATATTGATGATACAATAATTTCTTTTCAAATAGTATTTGTAATTAGCTCTAGTTTACATTTATCTATTTACTTTTTTAATTGCTTTCTTGATTTTCTTAAGAACCTATCCAGTACTGATCCAGGGTGAGACATCCGTTGGTAAAACAAGCCTGATTCGCTGGCTGGCTTCAGCTACTGGTAACCACTGTGTGCGCATCAATAATCATGAGCACACAGACATCCAGGAGTACATTGGTTGCTACACATCTGACTCCTCAGGGAAGCTCTCATTTAAAGAAGGTTGGGTTACTTTTCATTTTTTCTATGTTACTATTTCTTTTTTAGACCTTGTCCTCAGATTATTTGTGTTCTTGACAGCTGAGTCATATGAATCTGTACCATGTCCTCTGATTTTCCCATTCTTGAGGTACCTGATAATTGATGGCTATCTTCCTTTAGACACTGCCAATTTGTGTTATGCAGGGTTAGAACCAAGCTTGAAAATTGATATTAAACTACTATTTTATTTCCTTGAAAGAACATGGTGAGCTTTGAACAAAAAGAAGTTTAGACATGAGTCTTTGACTGTTCAATTGAAACTGACCTAAAAGGGAAAATATAAACAAACTAGACATGTGATATCTGTTAGTACTGGCTTCTCAGTGTAATTAAGTGGAACTCTTTGAGTTATTTGTCTATTTTTTTCAAGATATATTTATTTGGACTAGGGAGATAGGTGATTATGTAAAAAGACATTCATGCATTGAGGTGCCAGAGGTCCCAGGTTCAATCTCATTCCAGGGGAATGAGATGTGTTTGTTTATTGAGGGGAATGAGATATGTTTGTTTATTGATCAATAGAGTTATGTGGAAGAGAACCAGAGCATCACTCTGGCACATGTAGTACCTATAATTAAATTTGAGACCTCATGCTTGAGAATCTAAAATCCTGTTCATTGGACCTACTCTCAGTTGCAAAAGAAACTTTTAAGGGTGGTCTGGGAGGTGGCACAGTGGATAAAGCACTGGATTCTCAACCATGAGGTCCTGAGTTCAATCCCCGGCAGCACATGTACCAGAGTGATAATCTGGTGGTTCTTTCTCTCTCTGCCTATCTTTTTAAAATTCTTTAAAAAAAAAAAGAAACTTTTAAGGTTTAAATTTAAATGATAATGTGTAATTTAGTGATTTTTGCATGTAGCTTTAACAAGTACTGGGCTGGTTTGTGTACTAATTCTCAGTGTTTATTTCCTCGAAGGTATTCTAATTGATGCTATGAGAAAGGGCTACTGGATAATTTTAGATGAATTAAATTTGGCTCCTACTGATGTATTAGAGGCACTGAACAGACTATTGGATGATAACCGGGAATTGCTCATAACGGAAACACAAGAAGTTGTTAAAGCACACCCCCGGTTCATGCTTTTTGCTACCCAGAATCCTCCAGGGCTTTATGGAGGTAGAAAGGTATGTAGCATTTGCTCCATTACTTCCATGAGTTATCTCATTCTGTACTTAATCTTAGTAAGACTGAGACATTTACTTCTGTTGATGGGTTTTTTTTTTTTTTTTTTTTTAATTTTTTATTTAAGAAAGGATTAATGAACAAAAACATAAGGTAGGAGGGGTACAACTCCACACAATTCCCACCACCCAATCCCCATAACCCACCCCCTCCCATGATAGCTTTCCCATTCTCTAGCCCTCTGGGAGCATGGACCCAGGGTCGTTGAGGGTTGCAGAAGGTAGAAGGTCTGGTTTCTATTAATTGCTTCCCCGCTGAACATGGGCATTGACTGGTCGGTCCATACTCCCAGTCTGCCTCTCTCTTTCCCTAGTAAGGTGTGTCTCTGGGGAAGCTGAGCTCCAGGACATATTGGTGGGGTCTTCAATCCAGGGAAGCCTGGCCAACATCCTGGTGGCATCTGGAACCTGGTGATTGAAAAGAGAGTTAACATACGAAGCCAAACAATTTGTTGAGCAATCATGGATCCCAAGCTTGGAATAGTGGAGAGGAAGTGTTAGGGAGGTACTCACTGCAAACTCTAGTGTACTTCTGCTTTCAGGTATATATTTTGCACTAGTTTATGGATACGTGTGAACATAAGCTCTCTCTCACAGAAACTGGTGTATATGTAGGTTATGGGACTTTGTTAGAAAGTGAACTACCTGAGATGAAATTAGAGTGTACTATAAAAGGAAAGGTCTCACCCGAGTAATGAAGCTGAAGGGTTGTCATTCCACACGTGAGGTCTCTGGATACAGTCTGAGGTGAAGCATGTTGAGATGGCAATCGTTGCGTTGGTTAGGTTTTGATCGGCGGATGCAATATTATTTGGTTTGGATTGGGAGATGCATATGGGAAAGTGGGCCTATCCAAGGGTTCCAGGACTGGGGGAAGTAGGGGCTCTATAGTGGAGATGTGAGGTTCCTGCTGTCTTAGGGTTCAAAAAGACAATCGATAGTTAATATTATCATCACATTATTTGTTAATTGGGTTAACTTTGAAAAGTCCCTTTGTTATGGTTTGCTGTACAGTATCCAGTATCTTGTATATAGCTGTGCTATTGGATGCTTCTAATCTACTTGGTCTAGGCTTTTGAGAGAGTCCGCATATCAAATACATAGCCTATATATTAAAAAGATTCAGTTTGTCTTTTGAGAAACTTTGAGACATACAATTGATTTCCTCCCTCTCATATTAATTAACTACTGATATATATGTCTACATTTTGCTAGGAGTGTACATAAACACCATTCCCACCACCAAAGGACTGTGACCCATCCCTCCCGCCCACTCCCACCCCCCACTGGCCCAGGAAGCTGCATGTCTACCCCTCACCACTGGGTTTTTACTTTGGTGCCCTACTTACAATTTGATCAGGTCCTGCTTTTCCCTTTCAGATCTTCTTAGTCAGCTTCTGTTGATGAGTGGGGTTGATGGGTTTTTTATGGTGAATGACAGAGCCTATGCCTTGGAAATTAACAGTAAGAGGCCCTATTACTGTGTTCTTTCTGTGCATTTCCTAGGTTCTTTCAAGAGCCTTCAGGAATCGGTTTGTGGAATTGCACTTTGATGAATTACCAAGTTCTGAGTTGGAAACAATTCTTCACAAGCGGTGTAGTTTACCTCCCTCCTATTGCAGCAAGCTGATTAAAATCATGCTGGATCTTCAGGTATTTCTTGTTTCTATTACTGTTTCAAATGGAATATGTTGATTAGACTTGGTGGTTAAAATTTGACAGCTTCTTTGTGTAACAACAGTGGCCACTCATTTTCCCTGCTCTCAGACCATGAATATTGTGTTTAAAATACCTATCCGTGAAAATATTTTTCTTTTTTAAATTTAAATTTATTTATTTATTATTGGATATTATTGGACAGAATTTGGAAGAGGAGGGGATAAAGAGAGAGGATAGAAAGTTAGAGAGGGAAAAAGACAGACCCTGCTTTACCACTCATGAAGCTTTCCCCCTGCAGGTGGAGATCTGGGGCTTGAACCTGGGTCCTTGTGCATTGTAGTGTGCGCACTTAACCAGGTGTGCCACCACCTGGCCCAAAAAGAGAACGTAATGGTTATGCAAAAATATTCACATGCCTGAGGCTCTGAGGTCCTATGTTTAGTCCCTAGCACACTCATCAGTGCTCTAGTTAAATAAATAAAAACAAGCAAAAAAAAAAAAAAACCAGATTAAAAGAGAAAACATTTTGCGAAGTCAGATAATTCACTTGGATAATGTGTTGTTTTACTATGTAAGTGACCCAGCTTTACTCTGCTTGAGAAAGCTTTTGTGCTTGTTTTTTCCCCTTTGTCTCTATCAAAAATATATAAAGCAAGATAAAAAATAGATATTAACAATATCACTTTTTTGCATCATTTTAAGTATGTTTGTGTGTGTGAGGGATTTGTTTTTTAATGAGTAAGAGAAAGGATAAAGAGGAAACCAAATTATCACTCTGGCACATGGGGTGCTAGGGATCAAACATGGGGCTTTCTGTGTGAATGTTCAGCACCTTAATGTTTGTGCCACCTCTTTGGCCTTTTATAATGTGTTTATTTGACAGTTCGCCCTTTGTGGACATTTTATTTAATCTTGGATTTGACATTGATAATGTATAATTTTTACTTCTGAATCGTACATGGTCTCAAAGTGGACACAACTAAACAGACTCTGTGATTCTCCCTTGTCAGCTATAAAACTTGTATCTATCTCAAGCCCCTCCACCCTCTTTTTAAAGAATTAAAAAAAAAAATCCTAAAACATTAATTAATCAATTAATTGGATAGAGACAAATCAAGAAGGAAGGGGAAGATAGAGAGCGAGAGAGACCTGCAACACTGCTTCAGCACTCACAAAGCTTTCCTCCTGCATGTGGGGATCGGGGGCTTGTACCCTGGTCCTTGAGCATTGTAACATGTGTGCCCAACCGTGTGTGCCACACTGCCTGGCCCCAAGACTTTTTTTTTAAAAAAAGTTTTTATTTAGTAATATGAGGGATAGAAGGAGTAGTCAAAAAGACACCCAGATATCACCCTAGTACATGTACTGCCAGGGATTGAATTTGTAACCTTAAGCTTGAAAGCCCAATACTTTATCCACTGAACCACCTGCTGGACCACCCTTTTTATTTTGTTTTATTTTTTAAATTTGTTTGCTTGCTTGTATTTTAACCAGAATAGTGCTCAGCTCTGGCTCTTTGTGATGCTAGGGGTTCAACCTGGGACCTCTCACATGCAACCCCTTTGTACTAATAGTGTGCTGTCTTCTTGACCCCCAAAAATTATTGTTTTGAAAAATAGCCCATTTTTTAAAAGATAGAAAAGAAAAAGAGCCTATTTATTTTATGGGATTCTAAGTGTCCTTTATCAGAAAGTATACATTATCAAATTTCTTTCCAGAAAGCTAATAAAAGACCAAACTCCCTGCACATTTACTCCCTTCTCTGTTACTATTTGTGATCTTTCTCTATATTTCCTTTGAGTTATAGCATACTACTATTTCTAATCTTCAGTTATACATGAGTTTGAACACTCTTATTCAGTCTGTTTGCATAAAATTACACTTGAGATGAATTTTTAAATGGAATCTTTTCAAAAAAATTTTAATTTATTTTTAAATTTTCTTTTGTTATTTATTATTTATTTTCCTTTTTGTTGCACTTGTTTTTTATTGTTGTAGTTATTATTGTTGATGTCGTCGTCATTGTTGGATAGGATAGAGAGAAATGGAGAGAGGAGGGGATAGAAAGATAGACACATTCAAACCTGCTTCACCCCCTTGCAGGTGGGGAGCCGGGACCTTGAACCAGGATTCTTAACGTTGGTCCTTGCGCTTTGCGCCATGTGCACTTAACCCACTGCACTACAACCCAACTCCTAACTTTCATTATTTTCATTTTTTTGTATTATCTTTATTTATTTATTGGATAGAGACAACCAGAAATCGAGAGAGGGGGGGAGAGAGACAGAGATACACTGTAGCCCAGTTTTACCACTTGGGAAACTTTTCCCCTACAGATAGGGATAGGGGGCTGGAACCCAGGTCCTTGCTCTCTGTAATGTGCTCTCAACGAGGTGCTCCACCACCTCCGCCCCCAATTTTATTCTACTTTTTTTTTTTATTTTAACATTTTTCTTTCTTTTTTTTTCTTTACTGGGGGAATTAATGTTTTGCATTCAACAATAAATACAATAGTTTGTACATGCATAACATTTCTCATTTTCCACATAACAGTACAGCCCCCACTAGGTCCTCTGCTTTTTTTTTTTAACTTTTTTTTTTTCTTTATTGTTTACCGGAGCATTGCTCGTCTCTGGTTTATGGTGGTATGGGGGATTGAACCTAGGACTATGGAGCCTCAGGCATTAGAGTCTTCTTTGCATAACCATTATGCTACCAACCACTCTTTTAATGGAGTCTTTACATAAATTGTGCTATCTGCCATTGCCCTTTCTCATTTATCTTGATGCTTTAATAGTCCTATCGCAGAAGTTCTTCAGTCTTTGCTGGAAAGCAGGGCTTCATTACCCTTCGTGACCTGTTTCGATGGGCTGAAAGATACAAGATGGCTGAACAGACTGAGAAAGAGTATGATTGGCTACAGCATTTAGCCAATGATGGTATGTTTTAAAATACTCTCAAATTGAAGTTAGATATTAAACTTTTAAATTATCTTTTCCAAATGATGTTCAATATATACAGCTGACTAGGTAATCCAGAAATGCCTTTCTCCCTCATATTTTTTTTTCTTTGTGTTTCTGTCCTAATATTGATTTGCTGCTAAGGCTTTCACAATTTTTAGTTTATATGACCACATGTAAGAGGCTATGGGCCCAGTGCCTTTGGTAGTTTTGTCAGATAGTAATGTCTTAATGGGGGCTGGGGTGATGGCACACCTGGTTGAGTACACATGTTACAGTGAGTAAGTATCTGGGATCAAGCCGCTGGTCCCCACCTGCAGGGGGAAGCTTCACGAGTGGTGAAGCAGGTCTGCAGGTATCTCTCTCTCTTGTTCCCTGTCTCTTTCTTCTCTGTTGATTTCTGGCTATCTCTATCCAGTAGATAACTAAACAATAAAAAAATGATGAAAAAATGATGTCTTACTACAACATTTATCTGCAGTTTGGCTGTCATAGATAATAATGACATGTCTCAGAGAACCAGTAAGTCAGATAATAATATAATTCTGAATTGTCGGTCTAGCTTTGTGGTCGGGAGACAGACGACCAGGGACTCATGGCTGAGCTGTACGCAGTATCTCTTTATTCATGTAGAACGCAGCACAATCTAAGCCAATCTAAGCTAAACTAAACTAAACTAAACTAAAACTCACAATCTTGTCCTTATATATACTGGCCAAGTAGGGTGTAAACAGGATGTGACGTAGAGAGGGTGGAGCAAAAAAAGATTGGTGAAAATCAGGGTGTGACAAGGAGAGGGGTCGGAGCAGGCGAGAATTCTACCACTGAACCACCAATGCCCTGGAGGGAGGGTGGTGCTTAGTTAACAGTGGTTTATGTAAATAGACCACAGCTTTAAGTGGGATCAAACCAATGCCATGCAGGCAAGCCGGTGCTTAGTTAACAATGGTTATGTAAATAGAATACAGTGTTAAGCAGGGGGGATTAAACAAAATGAAACAGAAGGGGTTTTTAGAAGCAGAATTAGAAGCATACCAACAATTCCCCCATTCTTTTTAACTAATGGCCATGGTATCAGGAGTGTGGGGTAAATAGAAACCTGTATCATACAGGCATTTTCAAAAGAACTGGCATAAGACATGGAGGAACAAAATAGGAAAGCAGCAAGAACTAGTGTGATGCCAAGGGGAGGCCTGAGGGGGGCGTTTCCTGCCTCAAAGGGCAAGGCCTAGCAGGTGAAAGAGCATTTCTTGCCTCTGGGGGCATCTATTGCCTCTAGGGGTGCTTCATGCCTCTGTGGGCATCTCTTGCCTCAAAGGGCATTTCCTGCCTCTGTGGGCATGACCTAGTAAGAAGGGGGAGTTTTCTGTCTCTGGGGGCAGGGCCTGCAGGCGAGGAGGCATGATCTATAGAGTCCCAAGGCAGCTGGGTGCACTCAGTCTTTGAGAAACCCAGCAGCATAAAGGGAAACTGCTGTAAAGTTGTGTAAAGTGTCCAAGAGGTATACCAGTAAGTCCAATGGAAGTGTCAGTCAAAAGCAGATGACCACAGTAGAAATGCCAGGGGATGAAACGCTGCACGTCTGTCTCGATGGGGAATGTCAGCCATTGGAATTTCGCTTTTCTATAGAGAGTGAGCTTTGGAGTCTGTGAATCTGTTTCTTCAGGTCATGCCAGGTCACATCATTGGTTTCCGGGGGTGCGTTGTAGTCATGCCATCTTGTGGATGATGTCAGAGAACAGGGGTCCAAATGGATTTCCAGGAATTCCATTTTAGTAGATGCTTTTTCATGTGAAGACTTGACAGCTGAAATTCACTTACTTGTCAAACAAAACTTGTAGCAGATTAGAAGTTTACTATAATTGATAGCTCCAATATAATTGGAAGTCCTTTCTAGTATGATTTTAAGGTTGTTTAAAACAGTTTAAACTCAATAAAATGTGGAAAGGTAAACAGAAGGACCACGGTTAGAAGCCTCAGGCATGAGAATCATTAACATAATCATTGCACTATCTGCCCCGCCCATAACTTATACAATTTTCAGGATTAAATGTTTCACATTAATACCAAGACATAAAAAAATATCAAAAGAGGAAAAGCCAATTTTGTTGGATTGTTTCTGGATGTCTTTAGAAATCATGGCTGCGTCCAGCAGTTTTTTTTTAAGTCAATGTCATACAAAAATTCAGTTATTCAAGTCACTCTCTTAAGAAACGCAACTGAAAGTAGACAGCAAACTTAAGATAGGCAACTTTTGCTTCTTTCATCTTGAACTAGATTATCCAGATATCACATGTAGCATCATGAGTCCCCGGAGGGCGTCCTAGCCCAAAAAGCTCCTCGAAATTCCATTTGGGGTGCTTCTGACGGTTCCTGCAGGATTGCAGGCATCTATTTTTAAAAGTGTCTTCCCATCAGGAGAGTAGAACTAACCACGTGTCTCCATTCTTGGGGACTTCCAGGGTACTGGAGAATGCTCCTCAAATTAGAGTAGTCCTTCTCAGCGGGAAACATGCGAGAGGAAGTCCAGAAAGTCCCAGGGGAAATCTCCGTGCTTATCCCAAGCTCTACATCACAGTCATAAAGAACCAAATTGTGGCCAAAAGCAAAATGTAGTCCTTCTCCTCGGGAAACATGGGAGAGGGAATCCAGAATGTCCAAGGAGAAATCTCCGTGCATCTTCCAAGCTCTATGATCACGGTCACAAGAAACCAAAGTTCCCGGTCAGGGAACCAAAGTGTGGCCCAGAGCAAAATGTTCCAGAGACAGAGAAACTGTCTCATGATGAAGCAGTAGAGGCTTTGGCAAACCTCTTCATAAGTAGAAAGGCAACCCATGTCAGATGGGTAGCCAAGTTTACTTATCTGGGGGATGGGCGGCTTAGGTCCCACGTCGGTGCTGGTCCCTGTTTCAGGGTGCCATTATCCCGGTTTAGCTTCGCAGTTGGGAGAATGAATGCGACATTCAAATGAAGGCAACATTCAGAGATTCAGAGATTCAGGTTGGACCATTTTGGTTTAATCCATGAAAATGTTTTGTTCTCCATGATAGACTAGAAAGCTTCTCAGATTCTTCTGATTTGAAAAGGGCTGATGAATCTTTAATGAGGTAACTCATAAATAAAGACAGCGAACAAAACTAGTTCCATAGGAGTTTTATCTTTTATTCTGTACAGGAAAAGAGTAAAAAAAACTGTATTTGTTTTTCAGAGTTTTATTATTTAGGTATAACACAGAAAAATGTTTGAAATGCTTTTTTAAAAGTGCAGCTTCATATACTTGTAAATCACTATACTTGTAAATCACTAATCAGACCAAGATTTAGATTACTTCAGCACACATCAGGAGCTTTTGACCTTGAATGTAGCCACTGCTCTTAGTCTTTTTTAGTACTGCTTTTGTCTGTGCTAGACCTTTGAGGTTGGCTACTTTTTACTCAACCTAATGTGAGATTTAATTTTTTTTAAAGTTTAATTTAGTGAACAAGATACCAAGAACCTCTTTGCTATTTATGATCCACTAGTTTTTGCCTATATTGTTTTAATGTGCCGGGGATTAAATTCTATAAATTTTATATATGCAAGATGTGTGCTTTCTACTGAGGAACTACCTCTCTGGGCCTTCAGTCATGTTTTAAATTCATTAGACTTCATTCTTTTATTGTTGTGTGTCTGTGTGTTGTAATTCATTGTGTGGAGATATATGTCTTCCTTTAATGATAAACGTTTGAGTAACGTCCACTTTTCAGCTACAATGAGTAAAACTGCTATGAATATTTCTGTATGTATTTTTGTAAAAATGTGTTCATATGTGCTGAGTTCTTTCTATCTAGATGTCATTTTGCTTGGGTATAGGTCAGTTATAGTAGGTCCTTTCAGTTTTCTTTCTTTCTTTTTTGGTCCTCTCAGTTTTCTAAGGTACTTTTTAATTTTCTATAGTAATTAGCATGTTAGGGTAGTTTTAATTCCATTTTTCTCACTGTTCCTTGGTATTGATAGTATGTCCTTTTTTTTTTTTTTTCTTTTTTCTTTTTTCTTCCTTCCAAAGGTTTTATGCTTCTGGCAGGCAGAGTCAGGAAGCAAGATGAAGTTGATGTAATTCAAGATGTCCTTGAAAAACATTTTAAGAGAAAACTGTGCCCCCAATCCCTCTTCTCTAAAGAAAATGTCCTAAAATTGCTAAGTAAGTAGACCAAAGTATAAAAAAATGAATAACGTTTCAATAATAGTAGAGCCTAAACCATTCATTCTATCATTGATAGGTAAATTATCTACTCAAATATCCACATTGGATTCCAAGTTCAGCCATATCGTGTGGACCCAGGGCATGCGGAGACTGGCTATGCTGGTGGGAAGGGCATTGGAATTTGGTGAACCAGTGCTACTGGTTGGAGACACTGGGTAAAGTTGTCTGACAGTAACTTGACAGAGTTTGGTTCAGGTAGACTCAGAGGTGGTGTGGTGGATAAAGCTTGGATCCCCTGTAAAGCACATGACAGAGTAATGCTCTGGTCTTTTGTCTCTCACTCACTAATGCATAAAACTTTTTACACTTAATTTTTTTTTTTTTATTGCTACTGGGCTGTTGATGGAGCTCGATGCTTACATGATGAACCCACCGCTCTTGGTGGCTTTTTTTTTTTCTCTTTCTCCTCCTCATCCATCTCCTCTCCCCCACCCCCCCCAACTCTCTTAGGACAGAGAGATTGAGAGGAAGAGGAGACATAAGGTTAGCATAAGGCTTGAGCTTTGGTTTTTATATGTGGTGATATGTGTGTTGTACCTGGTAAACTATCACCTGGTCCTAGGCTTCTTTATTTTTTATTATTTATTTATTTATTTATTTATTTTTAGAGTTTGACTTAGCTCCGTAGATTTACTTGAATTACTTCTGACTATTCAGGAATCCAGCTTTCTCCTCCCTACTCCCTTTTCTTCACTCCCACTTTATCCTCATATTTTTAAATATGTTGCTGGTAATTGTCTCAGGACCTTGTGCATATGTGAAACCACTGAATAGTCTCCTAGGTTCCAAGAGTTTCTATTTTTCATTTGGAGAAAGAGGGCAGAGACCACAGAATTACTCTAGCATCTGTGGAGCTTCTACTGTTGGCTTTCCATTATGTTCCCATGAGGTGCCATTACTTGACTTGAACACAGGACCTTGAACCTGTTAAGATGTGCACTGTACTGAGTATTCTATCTTCTGTTCCCACCCACTTCTTTCTTTTACTGTGGACTGTAAACCATTAATCCCGCCAATAAATAAGGAAAAAAAGGGGGGAACAAAGAAAGAGAAACGAGGTTTTCACTGGGCCTCCCCACTTTTGCTGATTGAGATACTTGTGGGAATGTATTTGAAATTCATGTTCCATGTCAACTCATTACGTATCTCTAACAGGTGTGGGAAAACTACCATATGCCAGGTGTTTGCTGCCCTAGCAAATCAGAAGTTGTACTCTGTGAATTGCCACTTACATATGGAAACATCAGACTTCCTGGGGGGGCTGCGGCCAGTGAGACAGAAGCCAAAAGACAAGGTTTGTTCAATAGCAGATGATGATGTATTATTAGAAGTGCAGGTGGCTATATCTACGAGCCAACTATGGTACTTTGTTCATGGCAGAGTGTTCTGAGTTTGACACCAGTATATCAGATTTCTCAGTGGTCCACAAAGTGTGTTTGATCTACATGGTCTGTTTCTTGACCTCAGAAGCTTTCTACAAAGTGGCACTTTCACCCATGTACTTATCAGCTATTGAATACTAGCTTAAGTGTTGTATTGTGATGCTGTCATTTAATTTTAACCCTTTTCCCCCCAAACTATAGGAGGAAATTGACACATCAAGACTCTTTGAATGGCATGATGGACCTCTGGTTCTGGCTATGAAGGAGGATGGCTTTTTCCTCTTAGATGAGATCTCCCTGGCTGATGACTCCGTCCTTGAAAGACTCAACAGGTATAGTTGTGAGATATCTGTCCTGTTCTGATGTTAATGCTTGTCTGCTTCTTATAGAAATTAATTCTTATTCATAGTAATGATTCTCATAGATACATGCTAGATGTTTGAAATTGATATTGGCTTGTTGCTTGGGATCTTTGAGAGTTGTTTTTGTATCAATAGCTAGAACGAAAGATCAAAGTAGCTGTACAGGGGTAAAGCAGATGAGGCTAAATGCTTCTGTACATTTATATAGATGAAATGTACTCATTTTAGATGTACACTTCTATAAGTTTTAGTAAATTTATTGAGTTTTTCAACCACTTTTATACTTTTTTTATCCCAGTAGGATTGCTTCGTCCTTTTACAATTTATTTTTGATTGCACCTGAGTCTCCAAGCAACTACTAATCTACATTATTGTTCTCTAGGTTTGCCTTTTTATTTTAAGATTTTAAAGGATTATTTAATTTGAAAGGACAGAAATTAAAAGAGAATGGATATAGAGGAGAGAGATACAGAAAGATACCTGCAGCACGGCTTCACTGCTCATGAAAAGAAGCTTCTCCCCTTGAAAGAAAATAGGGACTGGAGGCTTGAACCTGGGTCCTTGTGCATTTAGTCAGTTTTGCCACAACTTGAGACTGTCTAGATTTGCCTTTTAAGGAATTTGTTATCATTTTGAAATTTGTGGTAGGGGAACCATTAGCTGAAGTGAAAGTTTAATAGAGGAGCTAGAACTTTTTTTTACCAGAGCACTGCTCAGCTCTGGCTTATGGTGGTGCACGGGGGAATGAACCTGGGATTTTGGAGCCTCAGACATGAGAGTCTCTTCACATTACCATTATGCTACCTACCCCCTGCCCTAGAACTTCCTTTTAAAGAATAGTGGAGGCCACAAAGTAGAATCAATCTTTTTAAATTAAATTAATTTTTTAAAAAGCATTTGTTTGTTTATAAGATTTCAGGAGAGAGAAATGGAACCAAACTTTACTCTGGTACATGTGCTGCCAGGGATTGAACTCGGGACTTCATGCTGAGAGTCCACTGAACTACTCTTGGATCACTTAATTTTTTATTAGATAGGACAAAGAGAAATTGAGAAAAGGTGGGAAGATAGAAGGAGAGTAAGAAAGACAGACACCTGCAGACCTGCTTCACCATTTGTGTAGCAGAGCCCTGACAGGTGGGGAGCAGGGTCTCAAACCCAGGTCCTTGCACTTGGTAATATGTATGCTTAACCAGATATCCCACCACCTGGCCCCGTAGAGCCAAAATCTCTCTTAATCTTAACGTTTTCCAATTTTCTGTCTTTAGTGTCCTTGAAGTGGAAAAATCCCTGGTATTAGCTGAAAAGGGCAGCCTAAATGACAAGGATAATGAAGTAGAACTGTTGACTGCTGGGAAAAAATTCCGCATCTTGGCAACCATGAACCCTGGGGGTGACTTTGGAAAAAAAGAGGTGATCTTGCTGTGTGTGTGTGTGTGTGTGTGCGCGCGCGCGCACGCTTTTATTATTAGCATTTTAAGTCTTTGACCTCAACTCATTGGCACTCATAAACATAGTAGTTGAAAATACATTTGGAATTTTATGTTGGGTAAAAACTAGGTAAAATACAGAGATTTAGAGGGGCCCAGGCGGTAGCGCACTGGGTTAAGTGCACATGGTGCGAAGCTCAAGGACCGGCATAAGGATCCTGCTTCGAGCCTCCAGCTCCCCACCTGCAGGGGATCACTTCACTGGCAGTGAAACAGGTCTGCAGGCGTCTTTCTTTCTCTCCCCCCTCTGTATTCCCCTCTCTTTTGATTTCTCTCTGCCCTATCCAACAATAATACCAGCAGTAACAATAACAACAGAATGGAAAAAAATGGTCTCCAGGAGCAGTGAATTCATAGTGCAGGCACCAACCCCCAGCGATAACCCTAGAGGAAAAAAAAAAATCTAAAAAGCTATTTTATTGTTTTTAAAATTTATTTCTTTTCCTTTTTGTTTCCCTTGTTTTTCATTGTTGTTGTAGTTATTATTGTTGTTATTAATGTCATTATTGTACAGGACAGAGAGAAATGTAGAGAGGAGGGGAAGACGGGGAGAGAAAGACCTGTTTTACCGCCTGTTACCGTCTGTGAAGCGACTCCCCTGCAGGTGGGGAGCCAGGGGCTTGAACTGGAATCCTTAAGCTGGACCTTGCGCTTTGTGCCATATGTGCGTAACCCGCTGCACTACCACCCGACTGTCTATTTTCTTATTTAAAAAAATTTTTTTATTAGTGATTTAATAATGACTGACAAGATTGTACGATGACAGGTACAGTTCCATACAGTCCCCATCACCAGACTTCCATATCCCATACCCTTCATTAGAAGCCTCCCTATTCTTTATGTCTCTGATAGTATGGACCAAAATTCTTTCTCTTTCTTATTTATTTATTTATTATTATCTTTATTTATTTATTGGATGAAGACAGCCAGAAATCGAGAGGGAAAGGAGGGCTAGAGAGGGAGAGAGACAGAGACACCTGCAGACGCCACTTGTGAAGCTTTCCTTCTACAGGTGGATGCTGTAACGTGCAATCAACTAGGTGCCACCACCTGTTCCCTGCACTAAAATTCTTTATGGCATGTAAAAGGTAGAAGGTCTGACTTCTGTTAATTGCTGCTCAGCTAGACATGGATGTTGGCAGGTTAATCCATATCCCCAGCCTATTCCAGTCTTTGCAACACATTGGTGAGGCTGTGTGCCCAGGGAGGTCAAGAAAGCTACTTTAAAATCACTGTAGGGTGCTGAGGAAACAGCATAATGATTATGCAGAAAATGTCATGTCTGAGGGTCTGCAGACCCAGGTTCAATCTCTAAAACCAGTATAAACCAAGAACTGAACAGTGCTTTTTGTCCCTGTCTCCCCCACCACTACCCCTGCTTTTTTTGTTTGTTTGTTTGTATCTCTCATTTAAAAAAAGTTGGTTCAAGATTTCAGAAATATTTCTTTTTTTAATTAAAAAATTTTTTTATATTCATTTTCTCTTTTGTTGCCCTCGTTTTTCATTGTTGTTGTAGTTATTATTATTGATGTAATCATTGTTAGATAGGACAGAGAGAAACAGAGAGGTGGGGAAGACGGGAAGAGAAAGACAGACAGCTGCAGACCTGCTTCACCTCCTGTGAAGTGACTCCCCTACAGGTGGGGAGCTGGGGGCTCGAACTGGGATCTTTACGCTGGTCCTTGCACTTGTGCCACAAGCGCTTAACCCTCTTGGCTACCGCCTGACTCCCAATAAATATTTTTTATATGAAATCTCAGTTTGTTGCTGTGCCTCAAATTTCCATTTTTCTGTTACTCTTCTGAGTTCTTTAGTTACATTTCCGTAACAAACTCTAGTAAGGGCTTTGTGTGAAAGTTATGTTATTTGGATGAATAAAGTTGAAATTAAATCTCAAGCTGTGCTTCAATAGTCTGTTCAGATCTACTGTCTTATTAAACACAAATATGACTGTATGGATTAAAGTACCAAAACTGCAGTTATAGCCAGGATCAGTTTCTGGTTTTGCTGTGGAGCATCTTGTTCTCTTTAGGGTGATGTGGGTCCCTGTTAGATTGCTGGTGAAGGAAAGCGTGAATTGGTTCTCCTTTTGCTCTAAAGGCGATATAAATTTAGCCATATCAAATAGCCCTCCCCTCTGGGAAGATCTCTTTTCTTTGCTCCCCCCCCAAATATTTGTTTATTTTTAATTATGACAGAGAGATTAGGGAGGGAGAGAGAGAGAGAGATCTATTTGTACCCTGCTCAAGCACTTGTGAAGTTAGTTTCCCCTCTGCAGTTGAAAACCAGGGGCTTGAATCAGGGTCCTTGTGCTTGGTAACTTTAGTAATTGTGCCACTGAAAGGCCCCCATCTTTTGTTTTCTTTAAAGCTCTGGCTTTTGGAACTAAAATTAAAGGATCTTGGTGTTGTTGAGAGTGTTCAGTACATAAAACACAGACTTTGCATGCTTGAGTCTCTGGGTTCATTCCTTGGCACTACAAATGCCAGAGTGATCTCTGGTTCTGTTCTTTGTCTCATCAATAAACACTTTTTTTTTTTTTAAACTTTTAAATCCTGTTCCATGTCTATAAAGAATGTGATGGGGATTGTCTAGGAAGTGGCACAGTGAATAAAGTATTAGACTCTCAAGCATGAGGTCCTGGGTTCAATCCCTGGCAGCACATGTACCAGAGCAATGTCTGGTTCTTTGTCATTAATAAACAAATAAAATATTTTAAAAAAAACAAAAGTTGGGGGTAAGGTGGTAGCATAGCAGGTTAAGCGCACGTGGTGCAAAGACTGGCTTAAGGATCCCAGTTCAAGCCCCCGGCTCCCCACTTCCAGGGGAGTTGCTTCACAGGCGGTGAAGCAGGTCTGCAGGTGTCTATCTTTCTCTCCCCCTCTCTGTCTTCCCCATCTCTCTACATTTCTCTCTGTCCTATCCAACAATGAACGACATCAACAACAACAATAATGACCACAACAAAGTTACAACAACAAGAGCAACAAAAGGGGGGAAAATTGCCTCCAGGATCAGTGGATTCATGATGCAGATACTGAGTCCCAACAATAACCATGGAAACAAACAAACAAAAAAGTGATGGGGACATTAGCATTTAGGCATTGTGGTAGTGATTAATGAAGTGATATGGAAGGAGCTCAGAACAAAGGAGGCTTTCCATAAATTGTATGTAGAGATAGATCTAATAAAAGAAGCATCTAATTCTTGCCAGACTCACAACTAACATTCTTTCAGAAGATTGGTTCTCTGGGAGATACTAGATTCACATTGAAATTTGTATTCCTTGTAGCTGTCTCCTGCCTTAAGAAACCGGTTTACAGAAATATGGTGCCCTCAGAGCACAAGTCGTGAAGATTTAATTCAGATCATCACTCGTAATCTTCGACCAGGATTGTCCTTGAGCAGAACAGATTATAAAGGTGAGAGTTTCTAGGTGTACTTCTGGAGGGAAGAGTTTGGTTGGCCAATAACAATATATCAGTATGATTGGTGCACTATAATGGGAAATAGAAATAAAACACACTAAAATCTAAGGAGATTTTTTTTTTTTAGCCAATTAATTTCTATCAACGTATCCTTTCTTCACATGCTGTCATCACTGGGATTGTTTAATTCTGACTTCATTGTTTCTTCATTATTGGCTATCTTTTTTTTTTTTTTCACAGTTAGCCTGATGTTGATGTTTCTTTTTTTTTATTTCTTTATTGGGGAATTAATGTTTTACATTCAACAGTAAATACAATAGTTTGTACATATATAACATTCCCCAGTTTCCCATATAACAATACAACCCCCACTAGATCCTCTGTCATCCTTCTTGGACCTGTATTCTCCCCATCCACCCACCCCAGAGTCTTTTACTTTGGTGTGATACGCCAATTCCATTTCAGGTTCTACTTGTGTGTGTATGTGTGTGTGTGTGTGTGTGTTTCTTTTTCTGATCTTGTTTTTCAACTTTTGCCTGAGAGTGAATTTAACATGAATTTTCTTTCTCTCTTTCTTTCTTTCTTTCTTTCTTTCTTTCTTTCTTTCTTTCTTTCTTTCTTTCTGCCTCCAGGGTTATTGCCGGGGCTCGGTGCAATAACTGCTCCTGGAGGCCATTTTTTTCCCTTTTTGTTACCCTGGTTGTTTTACCATTGTTGTGCTTATTATTATCGTTGCTATTGATGTCGTTGTTGTTGGATAGGACAGAGAGAAATGGGGAGAGGAAGGGAAAACAGAGGGGGAGAGACAGGCAGACACCTTCAGACCCGCTTCACCGCCCGACTCCTCTGGAGGTGGGGAGCCGAGGGCTAGAACCGGGATCCTCCCTCCAGTCCTTGTGCTTTGCACCACATGTGCCCAACCCACTGCGCTACCGCCCGACCCCCTAACATGAATTTTTCAATATCCATCCAAGATCGGCTGAAAATGGTAAAGTCACCATTTTTTACAGCTGAGTAGTGTGTGTGTTTTTTTTTTTTTTTTTTTAACCAGAGCACTGCTCAACTCTCGCTTATTGTGGTGTGGGGGATTGAACCTGGGACTTGAGAGCCTCAGGCATGAAAGTCTCTTTGCATCACTATTATGCTATATTCCCACCTGTAGTATTCTATAGTGTATATATACCACAACTTGCTCCAGCCACTCATCTGTTGTTGGACACCTGGCTTTGGCTATTACAAATTGTGATGCCAAGAACATATGTGTACGCAGATCTTTTTGGATGGATGTGTTGGGTTCCTTAGTATGGCCATCTTTTTTGTAACCTACAACCATAAGAAATTATAGGATTTTTTTTTTTTTTTTTTTTTTACTCTAGGGTTATTGCTGGGTCTCAGTGCCTGCACTACGAATTCACGGCTCCTGGAGGCTATTTTTCCCATTTTGTTGCCCTTCTTGTTGTGCTTATAGTTGTTATTGTTGTCATAGCTGTTGTTGTTGGATAGGGCAGAGAGGAGGAGAGAAAGAGACACCTGAAGATCTGCTTTACCACTTGCTTATTGACCTTCTGCACAGGTGGGGAGCCAGGGCCTTGAACCAGGATTCTTAATGCTGGCCCTTGCGCTTTGCGCCATGTGTGCTTTACGAGAAATTAGAGGATTTTAAACCATATTTATTTTCACAACTACTTTATTTTATTTTTATTTAGTCTCCCCTACCTTTTCCTTTTTTTTTCTTTCTTGTATTTGATAGAATGGGGAGAAATTTAGAAGAGAGGAAGAGAAACACTTGCAGTCCTTCTTTACCACTAGTGAAGCTTCTCTCACGGCAGGTGAGGACTTAGGGCTTGAACCCAGGTCCTTGCTCATGATAACAAGTGTGCTTAGCTGGATGCACTGCCAACTGGTCCTTTTCTCCCCTTCCTTTTTTTTTAAACTTTCCTTTTTAAAAATTTTTTTTTTTATCTTTATTTGCTGGATAGAGAAAGTCAGAAATTGAGAGGGAAGGGGGTGACAGAGAAGGAGAGAGACAGAGAGACGCCTGCAGCACTGCTTTACCACTTGTAAAGCTTTCCCCCTGCAGGTGGGGGCCAGGGGCTCAAACCTGGGTCCTTGCGCACTGTAACATGCGCTCAACCAGGTGCGCCACCACCTGGCCCCTTTTTTGTTTTTTTTAATTAAAAGATTTTATTTATTCATAAAGATGAGTGAGGGAGAGGGAGAGAGTGTGTGAGTGAAAAAAACAGACATTACTCTGTTACATGTGCTGCTGGGGATTGAACTCAGGACCTCATGTTTGATAGTCTAATGCTTTATCCACTGTGCCACCTCCCATACCACCCTTTTTTTTCTTTATTGGAGGGTTAATGGTTTACAGTCGACAGTAGAATACAATATCTTGTACGTGTGTAAAATAGTTTAGTTGAGTTTTCCACATAACAATTCAGCTGCCACTAGGTCCTCCTCTGTCATTATATTCCAGGACCTAGACCATTCCCCCATCCCAGAGCCTTTACTTTGGTGCAATACACCAACATCAATCCAAGTTCTGCTTAGTGTTTTCCCTTCTGATCTTGTTTTTCAACTTCTGTCTCTGAGTGAGGTAATCCTATGTTCACTCTTTTGTTTCTGACTTGATCTCGGAATTTACTTTTGTGTTTGGTGAAATACAATTGTTCAGTTTCATCCTTCTGCATGTTTCAACCCAATTTTCCCAGCATGATTTGTTGAAGAGACTCTCCCCCATTTTATAGTCTGGGCACTTTATTTTTTTTTTTATTTTTTTTTTATTTATTTAAGAAAGGAGACATTAACAAAACCATAGAATGAGAGGAGTACAGTTCCGCACAATTCCCATAACCCGATCTCCACATCCCACCCCCACCCCTGATAGCCTTCCCATTCTCTATCTCTCCAGGGTCGTTGTGGGTTGCAGAGGGTGGAAGCTCTGGCTTCTGTAATTGCTTTCCCGCTGAACATGGGCGTTGACTGGTCGATCCATACTCCAGTCTTTTGTGCTTCAATTTAAAGATGACAGGAAATAGTTGAACAATGATGATAATTTGATGTCCCTAGTAGGGTGGGGCTCTGAGGAAGTGGCGCTCCAGTACACATTGATGGGGTCGTCTGTCCAGGGAAGTCTAGTCAGCATCCGGTGGCTGAAAAGAGAGTTAACATACAAAGCCAAACAAATTGTTGAACAATCATTGACCTAAAGACTGTAATAGTGCAGATGAAGTGTTGGGGGTATTCCCTGCATGCTCTTGTGTACTTCTGCTTTCAGGTATATATTTTTCCCCTAGTTTATGGGCACGGGTGAACCTATGCTCTATCTCAGGGGACCTGGACTATATCTAGGTTTGGGGACTTTATTGGGGAGTGGAACACCTGGAATGGAATTAGAGAATACTATGAAAGGAAAGGTCTCACCTGAGTGAAGCTGAAGGGTTGTCATTCCACACCTGAAGTCTCTGGTCACAGTCTGAAGTGAAGCATGCTGGGGTGGCACTCTTTGTGTTGATTAGGTTGTGATCCGTGGATGCAATATTATTTGATTTGAATTGAGAGCAGCATGCAGAAACGTGGGCCCCACCCTAAGGTTCCAGGACTGGGGGAAATAGAGTCTCTATAGTGGAAATGTGCGGTTCCTGTTGTCTTAGGGTTCAAGAAGACAATGGATAGTTACTGTTATCATCACATTATTTGGTGATAGGGTTAACTTTGGAAAGTCCCTTTGATAGGGTTTGGAGTATAGTACCCAGCATCTTGTATATAGCTATGCTACCAGTTGCTTTTGTTCTCCCTGGTCTAGGCTTTTGGGAGAGGACATATCATCAGTTTTTCACCTCAATTAAATAGTGGTTTATATAATGTTTACACTTTAATAGGATTGTACATAAAAACCACATCCACCACCAAAAGACTGCGTCCCATGACTACCACCCACCCCTGCTCCACACCCTCCACCGTGCCGGCAAGCCCAATGGCCACCCTCCCCTTCACCACAGTGTTTTTACATTGGTGCCCTGCTCTCGATTTCTGTTCTTCTTTCTCAACTTCTGTTGATGAGTGGGGACATCCCATAATCATCTTTATCTTTCTGACTTAGCTGACTTAACATAATCCTTCTAGCTCTGTCCAAGATGGGTCAGAGAAGGTGGGCTCATTGTTCTTAATAGCTGCATAGTATTCCATTGTGTATATGTACCACAGCTTTCTCAGCCACTCATCTGCTGTTGGGCACCTGGGTTCCTTCCAGGTTTTAGCTATTATGAATTGTGCTGCCATGAACATAGGAGTACACACCACTTTTTGGTTGGGCATTATGGAATTCTTGGGGTATATCCCCAGGAGAGGAATTACTGGGTCATATGGAAGGTCTATGTATAGCCTTGTAAGAGTTCTCCAGACTGCTGTCCAGAGAGGCTGGACCAATTTACATTCCCACCAGCAGTGCAGAAGGGTTCCTCTGTCCCCACAGCCTTTCCAACATTTGTTGCTGCTGTCCTTTTTGATGTATGCCATTTTCACAGGAGTGAGGTGGTATCGCAGTGTTGTCTTTATTTGCATTTCTCTGACAATCAGCGACCTGGAACAGTTTTTCATATGTTTGTTAGCCTTTTGGATCTCCTCTAGTGAATATCTTGTTCATATCCTCTGCCCATTTTTGGATGGGGTCATTTGCTTTTTTGGTGCTAAGTTTGCTGAGTTCTCTGTATATTTTGGTGATTAGTCTCTTGTTTGATGTTTGGCATGTGAAGATCTTCTCCCATTCTGTGAGGGGTCTCTTTGTTTGTGTGATAGTTTCTTTGGCTGTGCAGAAGCTTTTCAATTTGATGTAGTCCCATTGGTTTGTTTCTGCTTTAGTCTTCCTTGCAATTGGGTTTGTTTAGGTGGGAAAGTGTTTCACTAATGTTTTCCTCTAAGTATTTGATAGTTTCCGGTCTGACATCTAGGTCTTTTGATCCATTTGGAGTTGATTTTTGTTTCTGGTGAGATAAAGTGGTTCAATTTCATTCTTCTGCATGTTATAACCCTGTTTTCATCTGGGCACTTTTGTCAAAGACTGTAAGTGTTGGAGCTTACTTTTTTGGGAGATATATATATATATATATATATATATATACACACACACACACACACACACACACACACACACACACACACACACACACATATATATATATATATATATATATATATATATATATATATATATCCTCGGGTTATCGATGGGGTTCAGTGCCTACGCTACAAATCCACTGTTTTTGGAGGTCATATTTGTTGCCTTTGTTATTATTATTGCTGTTGTTGGATAGGATTGAAATTGAGAGAGAAGAAGACAGGGAGAAAGATAGACACCTGCAGACCTGCTTCACTGCTTGTGAAGCAACCTCCCTGTAGGTGGGGAGCTTGGGCTTGAACTGGGATCCTTATGCCAGTCGTTGTACTTTGTGTCATGTGCACTTAACCCCACTGCACTACTACCCGCCACCCCCTTTTCTCCCATCCTCTCCCAGGCTTTCTGGATTTGAGATTGAAGTTCATGAATATGTTTGTTTATTTATTTATTTATTTATTTTACTTTAGTAGGCAATTCTTTATTGTCTAGGATTAGATTTTTAAAATTATCAATAGATGATGTGATACTCTCATGCAGCATTTTCAGCCTGTTTGACACCTTTGATAAAAAGGAAGTAATTGATCTTTAGGATATATACCACAAGGGACTTTTTGTATATGAGGCTCTACCATGTGCCAGAACTAAATAGCATTTTGTTTTTTGTTGTGTTATTTTATTGTAATTTACATTTACCTCCTGAGAGACAGCTTGTTTGGTGGCTTACTTTCCCATGGATGAGGTCCTGGGTTTGAACCTGAACAACATATGGGAGAACCATAGGTGATGGAATGTTGCTTTAATGTCTGTAGCTCTCAGTTTCCCCCACTTTAAAATAATGAAAAAATTGGGAGCTGGGTGTTAGCACAGTGGGTTAAACGCACATGTAACAAAGTGCAAGGACTGGCGTAAGGATCCCAATTCAACCTACAGGGGGTTCACTTTGTAAGCAGTAAAGCAGGTCTGCAGGCATCTTATCTTTCTCTCCTCCTCTCTGTCTTCCCCATGTCTCTTGTTTTCTATCCTATCCAACAATAACAACTACAACAAGGGCAACAAAATGGGGAACATGGCCTCCAGGAGCAGTGGATTCGTAGAGTAGGCACCAAGCCCCAGCAATAACCCTGGAGGCAAAAAAAAAAAAAGTATTAAAAAAAATTGACCTGTTAAGGCCAGTCAAATGTGTGCTAGGTCCTGGTTTTATTTCCTAGTGCTGCATTAAAAGCAAAAACCAGGAAGTCGGGCAGTAGCACAGCAGGTTAAGCGCAAGTGGCACAAAGCACAAGGACCAGCGGAAGGATCCAGGTTAGAGCCCCCCAGCTCTCTACTTGTAGGGGAGTCGCTTCACAGGTGGTGAAGCAGGTCAGCAGGTGTCTTATCTTTCTCTCCCTCTCTCTGTCCTCCCCATCTCTCTCCATTTCTCTCTGTCTTTCCCTTCTCTCTCCATTTCTCTCTGTCCTGTCCAACAATAACAACAATAACTACAACAGCAATGAAAAAAAGGGCAACAAAAGGGAAAATAAATATAAAAATTAAATAAAAGAAATATTATTTTAAAAAATAGCAAAAACCATACCCTAGATTCCTGTACTATGGACTCTTATGTCTTTGTAAACCATGCTCATATCACCATTTACAAAGTAAATCTTGTGGGGGTTGGGCGGTGGCGCAGTGGGTTAAGCGCATGTGGCGCAAAGCGCAAGGACCAGTGTAAGGATCCGGGTTCGAGCCCCTGGCTCCCCACCTGCAGGGGAGTCGCTTCACACGCAGTGAAGCAGGTCTGCAGGTGTCTTTTATCTTTCTCTCCCCCGCTCTGTCTTCCCCTTTTCTCTCCATTTCTCTGTCCTATCCAACAACAAACAGCATCAACAATGGCTATAATAATAACCACAACGAGGCTACAACAACAAGGGCAACAAAAGGGGGGTAAAATGGCCTCCAGGAGCAGTGGATTCGTGGTGCAGGCACCGAGCCCAGCAGTAACCCTGGAGGAAAAAGAAAAGAAAAGAAAAAAAAAAGTAAATCCTGTATTCTATTTCTTTTTCTTTTCTTTTCTTTTTTTTTTTTTTATATAATCATGCCAGTTTCCAACTCAAGCCCATTCCCGAGGTGCTGACTCAGTCCTCCCAGGTGTCAGGGTCTCAGGAGATGCAGCCCCAGGGTTCACAGAGGCCAAGGCAAGGAGCAGTGAGCAGACTGTCGGCACACTGTTCACTGGGATGTGGACGTAATTGTGGGATTGCCCACTCTCTCTGAGCCCAGGGGAACATATTTTTCTCCTTCCGTGCCTCCTTCTTGGAAGGGGACTGGCAGAATTTGACTCTGCACTACGCAAACAGGATTCAGTCCTTGTAGTAGATCTGGAATTCTCTCTTTTTTTTTTAACTTTTAAAAAAATATTTATTTTATTTATTTATTTATTCCATTTTGTTGCCCTTGTTTTACTGTTGTAGTTATTGTTGTTTTGTTGTTGTTGATGTCATCGTTGTTGGATAGGACAGAGAGAAATGGAGAGAGGAGGGGAAGACAGAGAGGAGGAGAGAAAGACAGACACCTGCAGACTTGCTTCACTGCCTGTGAAGCGACTCCCCTGCAGGTGGGGAGCCGGGGCCTTGAGTCAGGATCCTTATGCCAGTACATTAATGCTTTGTGCCATGTGTGTTTAACCCCCTGAGCTACCACCCGACTCCTGGAATCCTCTCTCTCTCTCTCTCGTATTCTATTTCTTAAGTTTCACTATTGTTGACTTTCTTGTTAATCCATTGAGGTAAGATTTGGGTTTGAGTGGCAGACACATTTTAACTCCAGGCAAGTGCTGTAGCTAATTGCCAGTGACCTAGCTTTTGAATGTCCAAGGTCTGTTCTTCATGATTAGAACAGTTATTGATGAGGCTTCCTATTAAGTTTTGTTTGTTTGTATTTTTTTTTTTTTTACCACATCTACCACCAAGGATCTTTGAAAATTGCTTAATTCTTCTGAATTCACTATTTTTATCTTATTTATTATTATGAGAGCACTATTTAGCTCTGGTATATGGTGGTTTGAGGGAATGAACCTAGGACCTACCTCTGGTGCCTCAGATATGAAAATGTTCTGCATAATCATTATATTATTTCCCCTGCCCTCTGCATTAGTTCTGCATAGATTCAAATAACTAAAAGCTTTAAAATAAATGCCACTGAAAATATTACAGCTTCCATTCCAGTGAATCAATTCAAAATATAGTATAATAATATTTATGTATTCTTTTCTTTCCTCCCTCCCCCTTCTTCCTTTCTCTTTCTCCTCTATTTCTTTCTTTCTTTCTTTCTTTCTTTCTTTCTTTCTTTCTTTCTTTCTCTGCTCAACTCTGGCTATGGTGACGTTTGGGATTGACCTTGGGACCTCAGAGCCTCAGACAAAAATGTTTTGCATATCCACTTTGCTATTTTCCTGCTTATATCTAAAGCCTTGTCTTCTAAATTTTATTTGAACCTGAATAAAATGAATATTTAATTTAGCTGTTTCCAGGGAAGCTTCTAAGGGTATAATTCTCAATATTGTTAATTTGTTTTATACCAGAATTAGAATGGCATTCATGAGCTCTGAACCCTTGGGGATTTAATATAAACTGATGACTCTTCTTGGAAAAGCTACCACAAATTTGCATATGGTTTCATAGAATGTAGACCCCTTTGGGTTCCAGTTCACAAACCCCAGTCTGGATCTACAGTAAACGCTAAATGCTTCCTGTTCTTTATGTCTTAGGGGCTGATATAGCTGAAGTCATGCTGGATTTTATCAACTGGTTGACCCACCAGGAGTTTGGCCGGAGGTGTGTGGTCAGTATCCGTGATATCCTGTCCTGGGTTAACTTCATGAACACAATGGGAGAGGAGGCTGCTTTTAAAAGGCCAGAGATAGCCATCTCTACTGTGACGTCTTTCGTCCATGCTGCATGCCTAGTCTACATAGATGGAATAGGTTCAGGTATGTTGTCTTATTAGGTGGTGGGTATATGTGGGAGAGCTAAAGGGAAGCACAAAATAGAGCACACCCAGACTTCTGGCCCAGGTATTTTATATTTTATATATCACTCATTTGGATAGTTTGCTGCTTTGCAATGTGTGTGACTTTGGCTGAACCCTGCTCTCACTGCATTTTTGCTGTGGTCTATGAAGGATATTGCTGCTGAAGAAACTTAATACTTTTTTTCCCAGACTTCTCCTCTTCCTCCTCTTCCTCCTCTTCCTCCCCCTCCTCTTCTTCCTCTTTGTCTTCTTTTTTCCTGCTTTCACAGAGTTTTACAAAAATGTAAGCTTTGGGGCCAGGTGGTGACTGGTTAACCATACACATTATAGTGCACAAGGACCCAAGTTCAAGCCCCAGGTCCCTACATGCAGCAAGGTGCAGGTGTCTCTCTGTTTCTCCCACCTCTCTCAATATCTCTCTGTCTCTATCCAATAATAAATAAGCCAAAAAATTTTCTTTTTAAGTTTAAGAGAAATAGAAGTCTAAGGGGATAATTTCACAACCATTCATGATCAGTATAAGTTACTATATCCTTCACCAAATTTGTATGTCCTGACCCCACACTGTGGTATTCACCAAATCCAAGAGACAGTTTGATCATCTTTTTTTTTTTTTTTTTTTTTTTTTTGCAAGTTCATTTGCAGGTCATCTATCTATATTCCTCATGAATATAACCATCTAGTATTTATCCCTTATATCTTATAGGGGTAACTTCCTCTGGGTTTGGTACTGCACTTTTGGCTCGAAAAGAATGTCTGAAATTCCTAACCAAGAAGCTCTCCAAGACAGTCAGACTTACAGAATGTCAGAAAAATGAATTGAAGATTTATGACAAACTGAAGGCCAAAGAATTTACTGGGATAGATAACCTTTGGGGAATTCATCCATTTTTCATTCCAAGGGGTAAGAATTATTTAAAATACATTATTAATCTCTTCCATTTCATTAGGGTGCTATAATGAAATAATTATAATTATATAAACATTTAATAATAATTATATACACATTATGTTTCTGCTTACTTTTGGATTGTCTTGAATTAGAATCTATTTGCTATTTCTGCAATTGTGTAAACAGTAAGAAAAAGTATATAGCTGGTTATGTAAATATATATTTGGGGAGTCGGGTGGTAGCACCACGGTTAAACACAGGTGGCCCTAAGTGCAAGGACTGGCATAAGGATCCCGTTTCAAGCCCCCGGCTCCCCACCTGCAGGGGAGTCACTTCACAGGCGGTGAAGCAGGTCTGCAGGTCTTTCTCTCCCCCTGTCTGTCTTCCCTTCCTCTCTCCATTTCTCTGTGTTCTATCCAAGAACAACAACAACATCAATAATAACTATAACAATAAAACAAAGGCAACCAAAAAGGAAATAAAGAAAAAAGAAAAAAATATATATATTTGATAATAAGTTGTCTTATAAAATGCATATAACTACTTGGTGCTGAATAAAACTTTTTCTATAGTGCTAACTCAGTTCATATGTTGACATTCAAACCATTCACAAAGACGGCTTGTGAACCCTTGATGGCATCTTTCCTGTCCGTGGTATCTGACATGTCATAAGCATGCAGACATTTTCTGGATGCTTATGACATATCATTGATTGAGTGAATCTATGAATGAGTGAATGATTAAATGGTTATCACTGGGGCTCGGTGCCTGAACCATGAGTCCACTGCTTCTGGAGGCCATTTTCCCACCCTTTTTTGCCCTTATTGTTCATCGTTGCCGTTTTTGTTGTTGTTTATTTTAAATTATTTTTGTTGTTGTTATTGCAGTCGTTGTTGTTGGATAGGACAGAGAGAAATTGAGAGAGGAGGGAAAGACAGGGGGGAGAGAAAGATAGACACCTGCAGACCTTCTTCACTGCCAGTGAAGAGACTCCATTGCAGTGGGGAGTTGGGGGCTCAAACCGGGATATTTATGCCAGTCCTTGTGCTTCACGCCACATGCATTTAACCCGTTGCACTACCACCCGACTCCCATGAAGTATATTTTAATGTGCTCAGGATTTTTAGATTGCTATTTTTACCTAGCATGGTAATCTATTTCTTCTTTCTCATATTTATAATTGGTGAGTTCCCTAAATAGTGTTTGTTATTTGAAAAGGTCCAGAGGCAGTTACTTGGAGATTGGTGGTAAGTGAAACTAACTCAAGTTCTTGGTCGAATAGACCATTGTCCCTTTCCCTCTTCTGCATTACTCTCTTCATTCCTTGAAGGGAATCATAATGTAGATCCTTTTCCAGAACCACCATCATAGTATTCTGTCATTGCTATACTGGTGACCAGTTATAAGTCCTGCACTTCAGCTGTGTCATGAGTCAAGGATGCACATTGAATTGTCTTGGTCAGCCAAAAAAAAAAAAAAAAAGTTGGATAAAATTGTTTAGGGGACACACACATTACTATGCACAAGGATACTGGTTAGAGCCCCAGTAAAAACCCTGGTGGTGATTAAAAGAAAATTGTACATACGGTGTCTGAAGAATCAGCTTTGTGGCTAGAACACTGGATTTTTAAAAGCATGAGGTTTTATGTTCTGCCTAGTCTTTGTGCCAGAGTGGTGATCCATTTTTCTCTTTCCTGTCTGCCTCTCATGCTAATAAATAAGTAAGATTTTATTTTCTTTGCTATTGAAACCATTTTGGTTATGTTTCAGGAAATTTATACAAGCACATGCCATAACTCCAGGTGTGAATTGTGAATTTACAGATTTGTATTTTCTCTTTGATATCTATAATTTCATGTTGACATGTACTTACTGTTTGGTGATGTCTAGCTTATATGTGACTTTCTTTCTCTGATTAAGGGCCTGTGTTGCATAGGAATAATATTGCCGACTACGCACTCAGTGCAGGCACTACAGCTATGAATGCCCAGAGACTTTTAAGAGCCACAAAACTGAGCAAACCCATCCTCCTGGAAGGCTCCCCCGGTGTGGGCAAGACAAGTTTAGTAAGTGCACTAGCAAAGGCTTCAGGCAACACCCTTGTTCGAATCAACTTGTCAGAACAGACGGTAAGCATAGTAATTCTATACCTGGTATGAACTAGATGGATGGAGTAATGGCTATCTGTGGAGGTTCCTGATCAGAAATGGCCTTTGTCAATATCATAAATATTTCATGCTTTTAAAGACTACACCACACCAGCATGAACTTCCAAGTAAATGTACCTTCTTGAGTTACTGATAGCTAACATTGTTAGTATTATTCTTTCTGGATACTTTATTCTAATTCTCTTTTCAGTATTTATTATAATGCTTTTTTTAACCTTAAAATTACTAGAGACATTAATTATTAAAACAGTCTTGTGAAAGTACATCACAGAGACAGCAAGTTGAATGAAAATGTGTTGGAATGGGGTCTCAGATCAGGGCCGTGCTATTACTGGTTTGTTGTTGTTTGTTTTGTTTTTAAATTCAGCAATTAATTTCCAAATACAGCTCAAGTTTTAAGAGTTACAGTTGTAGTCAATTGATAATTGTAGTATTGCTATGAGAATCTTCTTAGGCCATGTCTGTGGGCTGTTGGGACTGACTAGTTCTGGCTTCAATGTAAAATTCATAGTCCAGGTGTTTATCATTTTAGATAGTCTATTGGAATCTAATTAATTTACTGTGTATTGTTGCTTATTCCTTATTTCTTCCCTTTCTCAAAGGATATCACAGACTTGTTTGGAGCAGATCTACCTGTTGAAGGGGGCAAGGGAGGAGAGTTTGCCTGGCGTGATGGCCCCTTGCTGGCAGCTCTGAAGGCAGGCCATTGGGTTGTACTGGATGAGGTGAGAGAACGGTATATTTACCAAGAATGGGACCTCAGTGTGAAGAGCAGCCAGACTTTCCATAGATCTAGAACATTCCTAGTAGATGTTCATGTTGTTGGCTTATAGAGGGAAATTCTCCAATGTAAATAATCCTCAGGTTTAAAGTATTTTTAATTTAATCATTATCTTTTTATAAGAGAATGAGAGGATTGTGTTCTGCCATTTTTGGAGTCCTAGAAATTGAACCCAGTTAGTGCTATTACTAAGCCACCTCCTCAGTCTCCTAAGTTCTTCTAAGAAAAGGAAATGTCTCTTCAGAAAGCACATAGAAGTCTCTGTAAATGCAAGACACTCCTACTTTTGTGCGCTAGCATCCTGAGAAAAACTACCTCGTCTAGTTTATTCTCTAGTCTCTGGCTGATTTGGTGTACTTATCTGATACAAATATGTTCAACTACCTCTTGTTTTATAAATGCAGCAGATTAGGAAAAGTTAAAGTAGGAAGAAACTTGGGGGTGGGGGGGTAGGGACAGATAGCATAATGGTTATATAAAGATACTCATGACTGAGACTCCAAAGTCCCAGGCTCAATCTCTGGAACCACTATAAGCCAGAGCTGATAGTGCTGTGGTTAAAAAGTGCAGAAATGAGAAAATGATCAGTACTTTCTGTGTATGTTGAATACATTAATTAGCAAAAGAATAGCACATAATGAGAAACAGAAATGCTCTGAGGGTGACAAGCTTGGAAAAATGATGCACAGAAAAAAAAAACTAAAGTAACCTTAGTTTAGATTATGTACTGTAAATTCAGGGAAAGACTAGTTGTGGGGGGTTGGAATGATAAAAGTGTCAAAGATAGCAGACTGCTAAGCTGGGTTAGTAGCTCTGCCCGTGGTCTCTGAGGCAGACAAAGCTTCAGGTTCAAAGCCTGTCCTCACCAGAAGCCACTGCTTAGGCATGGGGGGTGGGGAGGAGAAAGTGTCAAAGATGGACCTTTTAACAATAAAGGCCTCAATAGATTCAGACCCCTTTGGGTCTGAAATAAGTGTTGTGGAATTCTTGTTCTGTTCTGTTGAGTTGTTTTTTCTGCTTACTTTAGGGGAACTGTTAGAAAGGGAGGGTTTCCTTTTGTTCTCTCATCAATCCACAAATTTAAAGTGGGAGAAAGGAAAGGCAATAGGATATGTGTCTCAATTTCAGAAATTGAGTTGGTCAATTTATAAAATAGGACATTTAAAGAAATAGAGCATTACCAGTATTGTTAGAGCTTCAACCTCCTAAAGATAACACTATTTTAAAATTACATGGATCACATACTTTTTTTTTCCTTCCCAGAGCACTGAGCTGCTCTGTCTTGCCGTGAACCTGGGACTTGGAGACTCAGGCATGAGAGTCTGTTTGCATAGCCATTATGCTATTGGCCCCGCCCATGGATCACATATTAAATATGAACTTTTCTTTTTCAAATAGCTTAACCTGGCTTCTCAATCAGTATTGGAAGGACTCAATGCTTGTTTTGATCACCGAGGAGAAATCTATATCCCTGAATTAGGAATGAGTTTTCAAGTACAGCATGAAAAAACAAAGATTTTTGGATGTCAGAATCCTTTTAGACAAGGAGGTGGGAGGAAGGGCTTGCCCAGGTCTTTCCTTAACAGATTCACCCAGGTAAGATTTCCATTGAGGGCAAGATGGGTTTTCAGAGGGGGGTGGAGATTGCTGGCACATAATGATTAGGATGGTTGTTAGCTGAATGAAAGTGGGTCAGATCAATGATGTTTGCTTCTTTATATAATGAGTATTAATGCACCTCATTCCCATTGTTACTTCTCTCCTGAATGAATCCTGGAGGACCTGTTGTGTCACTAACTGGAGAGCATATGGTCACCATCCCCTTCTAGAATCTATTACTGCATGCAGTGATAAGGCCAATTCTTTTCAAGTAACTGTGTCACATCGAAATATCACAGTTGGGTGAATAGTAAAAATATTGTATTTAAAGAAAACTACCATGAAAGATTCCAGTACTCTCTATTGTAAAGTCAGTCATTATTATTTTTTTAAATATTTATTTATTTATTTAGTCACCTTTTGTTGCCTTTCTTTTGTTGTTGAGGTGTTATTGTTGTTGATGTTGTTGTTGGATAGGACAGAGAAATGGAGAGAGGAGGGGAAGACAGAGGGGGGAGAGAAAGACAGACACCTGCAGATCTGCTTCATGGCCTGTGAAGCGACTCCCCTGCAGGTGGGGAGCCGGGGACTCGAACCAGGATCCTCACACCGGTCTGTGAGCTTTGCGCCACCTGCGCATAACCGCTGCGCTACCGCCCGACTCAGTCATTATTAGTACTTGGTTCGTATCTTTTCTCATTGCATCTATTCTCTATAGCAGGATGTATATAAGCATATGCTCACTACTTTGTGTCCACTTTTTCAAAGTACCCCAATCTTATTTTATTTGTTGGATAGAGACATACAGAAATCAAAATGGGAGCGGTAGAAATAGAGAAGAAGAAAAAACCGCACACACATACCAACACCAAAGCACTCCTAGACAAATTTTTCTTTTGCAGGTGGGGACTGGTTCTTGCACATTGTAACATACGCATTCAAATGAGTGCTACACTGCCTTGCCCCAAAAATGTTCTCATTTTTAGATTTCCTTTATGTTCCTGTGCTTCGAATTTGCTGAGCAGAGACCCCAGAGCTAGCTCATTCTAGAATATGTACCTTACCTTGTCCATGGACCAGCTACAGCACTACATGGAGCTCCATGAACTGACAGAGCATGGCTCCACAGATGATGGAGGAAGTTACAGTGTCTGTGCACCTTCTCTCCTCCCCTCACTAATTTCTCCTTCGAGGCCACTGACTGGTGGTATCACATGCAAAATTCCCTGGATTCATTCCCTAGTGCCACTCTTCAACCCCACCTTACAACCACACCCAAAAAAGAAAGAAAACATTTAAAAACATTAATTTGGATATATCTCAGACGTTGAAAATATATTGAATGCTGTCGTTTTCGCTGGGTTATGTTGTTTTCACTGGGCTGGCTTCACGGGCGGGTAGCAGACGACCAGGGACTCATAGTTGAGCTGTAGGCAGTATCTCTTTATTCATGCAGGATGCAGCACAATCTAAGACGAGCTAAGCTAAACTCAAGGTAAAATACTCTAAAATTCACAATGCTGTCTTTATATATACTTGCCAAGTAGGGTGGAAACAGGGTGTGACATAGAGAGGGTGGAGAGAAAAGTGACTGGTGACAATCAGAGTGTGACAAGGAGAGGATCAGGGTGTGACAAGGAGGGGGGGTGGAGCAAAAACATATCATGAAACAGTGGGGATTGAACCAATGCCCTGGAGGGAGGTACTTGTTAACAGCGGTTATATAAATAGAATGAAGTGGTTATGTAAATAGAATAGTGTTAAGCAGGGGGGATTTAAACCAAATGAAACAGAAGGGGTCTCATGCATACCAACAGAATGCAGTGTAAACGCACATATTTTGGGTTATCAGAAAAGTCATGATGAATTTTTCTATGCAAAAGTGTGTCATGACTTTTCTGACAAGTCAGTACCTATCTAGAACTTTTTTTTTGCCTCTAGGGTTATCTCTGGGGATTGGTGCCTACACTACTAATCTACTGCTTCTGGAGGCCATTTGGTTGCCCTTGTTATTATTGTTATTGTTGCCATTGCTGCCATTGTGGGATAGGGCAGAGAGAAATTGAAATCGGGAGAGGACAGGAAGACGGGGGAGAAAGATAGACACCTGCAGACCTGCTTCACTACTTGTGAAATGACACCCCTGCAGGTGGGGAGTTGGGGGCCTCAAACTGGGATTCTTACGCCAGTCCATTTGATTCGCGCTATGTGCGCTTAACCTTCTGCGCTACTGCCTGCCCCCCCCCACCTAGAACTTTTGTAGCATTTTTTTAAAACGAAATTTATGTTTATTTTCCTTTTTGTTGCCCTTGTTGTTATTTATTGTTGTTGTTGTTATTGATGTTGCTGTTAGATAGGACAGAGAAATGGAGAGAGGAGGGGAAGATGGGGAGGTGGGAAGAAAGATAGGTACCTGCAGAACTGTTTCACCACCTGTGAAGCGACTCCCCTGCTGGTGGGGAGCCGGCGGCTCAAACTGGGATCTTTATGCCCGTCTTTGCACTTTGTACCACGTGCGCTTATCCCACTGCGCTACCACCCGACTCCTAGCATTTTTATGGTATAATGTGTACACCGGGAAGTAAAACAAAAACTGTAAACAAATAAACAAAAAGCTTAAAGTGTGTGTACACCTTTTCCCCCCAATAACTTAGAGCTATAAAGAATTACCTTTGTTGGAGGCCAACATTTAACATTTAACACCTGGTTAAATGCACACATTATAGTATGCAGGGACCCAGTTTCAAGCTCCTGTTCCCCACCTATAGGGGGAAAGCTTTACAAGTGATTGAGCAAGGCTGCAGGTGTTTCTGTGTTTCCTTCTCTAGCTCCCTCTCCCCTCTCAATTTCTGTGTCTATCCAATAATTAATATATGTATATATATTATATATATTATTATATACATACATACATACATATATATACACACACACACACACATACCTTTGTTGCTCTTTATTTCAAACGTTTTTATACAAATTTGTATTCTAAAATGTAAGAAAAGAAATTTCTAGGGCCGGGTGGTGGTGTAACTGGTTGAGTACACATGTTACAATGTACAAGGACTCAGATTCAAGCCCCTTGTCCTCATCTCTGGGCAGAAAGCGTCACAAATGGTGGAGCAGGTCTGCAGGTGTCTCTCTGTCTCTGTCCCTCTCTTATTTCCCCATTCCCTCTCAATTTCTGTCTCTACCCAATTTAAAAAAAATGTTTTTTAAAGAAAAGAAAAAGAAATTTCTGTGGCCAAGCTGCCCAACATTGAAGGAAGCTTCAGTGCTGTGGTCTCTTATCTCTCACTCTTTCTCCCCCATTCTCCTTCCCTTCTTTCTTGTGCCTCTGTATCTGAAAAAGGTCATCCTAGATAATGAAACCCCAGGGATAACATGGGGGGGTTGAGCTACACACAGGCGTCTGCATGTATTTGTAACTCAGGTATTGTTATCTTGATGTTAAATACAAACTTTACAATAGTTTAATCATTTTTGATGGTTGCTCAGTAGAAATGATGGGCATTTCTTCACATTCTGTTTGGATTTTATAGGTCTTTGTGGATCCCCTAACAGTAATTGATATGGAGTTTATTGCTGGTACTTTGTTTCCAGCTATTGACAAAAATATTGTAAAGAAAATGGTTGCTTTCAATAATCAGGTGAGTATTTGCATTATTTTTCCTGTTCAAAATAGGGTGCTACCAAATTACCAGTAAAGTAAGCTACTTAGAATCTTAATTTTTGGTAGAAGGCAAGCGACTTATTTGAGTGCTATTTTATTACTACTGTTGTGTGTACTGATACTAACACACAGACCATCTGGTATTTAGAAATCTTATTTGGGAGAAGGATACAAATAAATGCATGTTTTTTGGGGTTTTTTTTTTTGATATTTTTAATTGTTATTTTATCAGAGTATTGCAAAACTCTGGCATATGGTTGTGCAGTGGACTGAAACTGGAACCTCAGATTCTCAAGCTTGAAAGTTTTTTGCATAACCATTATAGTATTTCCATACCCTCAGCCTTTGGTAGTATGCTAATTGTACTTCCTGCAAGTGCCTAGCAATGGGATGTTTCCCAATAAGATTATTTTCATTTTAGATTGATCATGAAGTGACTGTTGAAAAGAAATGGGGGCAAAAAGGAGGACCATGGGAATTCAATCTACGGGATCTTTTCCGCTGGTGTCAGTTGATGCTGGTTGACCAGTCCCCTGGGTGTTATGACCCTGGTCAGCATGTGTTCTTGGTTTATGGTGAAAGAATGAGAACCAGAGAAGATAAAGAAAAGGTGGGTATGATGTTTGCTTTTATTGTTTCTTTCCCTCTGAAAGTTGATTACTTATTTTTTTAAATTTCTTTATTGAGGAATTAATGTTTTACATTCGACAGCAAATGCGGTAGTTTCCACTTCCACTAGGTCCAAGACCTTAACCCTCCCCCCACCCCAGAGTCTTTTACTGAGATGCGATACACCAACTCCAGTTCAGATTCTGCTTAGTGTTTTCCCTTATGAGCTTGTTTTTTAACTTCTGTCTATGAGTAGGATCATCCCATATTCAACCTTCTCTTTTTGATTTGTATCACTTAACATGAGTCCTTCAAGCTCTACCCAAGATGAGGTGAAGGCGAATTCACCATTTTTAATAGCTGAGTAGTACACACACACACACACACACACACACACACACACACACACACACACACCTCTTACTCAGCCGCTCATCTGTTGTTGCTTCCATGTTTTGACTATTATAAGTTGTGTTCCTGGGCGGGGGAGACAAGCACAATGGTTATGCAAACCGACTCTCATGTCTGAGGCTCTTAAGTCCCAGGTTCAATACCCCACACCACCATAGGCCAGCTGAGCCTCTGGTGTTTCTCTGTGTGTGTCTCTCTCTCTCTGCATTTCTCTCAAAAATAAAATAAATTAAATAAAGAAACTATTTCCATGATATTTTAAAAAAATAAAAAATAAATTGTGCTGCTATGAACATAGCTATACACAAATCTTTTTGGATAGGTATGTTTGGTTTCTTAGGATATATCCTCAGGAGAGGAATTGCAGAGTCATAGGGTAGGTCCACTTATAGCCTGAGAGTTCTCCAGACTGCTCTCCACAGGGGTTGGACCAATTTACATTCCCATCAGCAGTGCAGGAGGGTTCCTTTGTCCTCAACCTCTCCAGCATTTGTTGCTGCTACCTTTTCTGATGTATGACGTTCTCACAGGACTGAAGTGGTATTTTTATTTGCATTTTTCTGACCATCAATGACTTGGAGCATTTTTTCATGTTTGTTTGCCTTTGGTTGGTCCTTTTTTAACATGAAAATTGTATCAGACTAATTCTTTGGCTATTCTTTGATTCATTGTAAGTCTCCCCCCACCCCCTTAAGGGAAAATTTGAATGGATAAGCACATCATGAGTCCAAAGGAATTTATTTATTCATTCATTCATTCATTCATTCATTTTAATTTTTAATTATTCCCTTTTGTTGCCCTTGTTATTTTTTATTGTTGTAGTTATTGTTGTTGTCGTTGTTGGATAGGACAGAGAGAAATGGAGAGGAGGAGGAGAAGATGGGGAGAGAAAGATAGACACCTGCTGACCTGCTTCACCACTTGTGAAGCGACTCCCTTGCAGGTGGGGAGCAAGGGGCTCGAACTGGGATCCTTAAGCTGGTCCTTGCGCTTTGCGCCGCTTGTGCATAACCTGCTGCGCTGCCACCTGACACCCCAGAGGAATTTATTGTACCAGAGCAAAGGACTCTAGGAAAAGGGGGTAAAGAAGGGGTGGAGTGGGCATTGGGGTACTGGTGCATGATGTTGGAAAAGGACGTATGTTGGGGTGAGAATATTCTACAGATACCTGTTACAGGGAGATGAGAATTATGAAAATATGTACAAGAAGCCTATACATATGTCAATAGCCTTTCAAAAAAAAAAAAAAACCCATTAAACTCCCAGTAAAAATAATTTAAGAAAAGAAAATTTGGGCCCCAGAAGAATAGTACACTGAGTGCCAGATCCCTGACTTGCGTGTTTATGACCTTGGTTTGAGTCCCTTCACCACATAAGAATGCTGCATCACTGGGGACCAGGTTTGATGCTGTGGTGTCTCTAACATCTCTCTACCTCTACCTGAATGAAAAAGTGAACCAGGAATAGTGACATTGCCTATACAAGAGGCACCCTGGCTCATCACATTATGAGAATTGCACTGCTGTCATAAAATCTCTTGACTTAAACCACTGTGTGTTTTCTAGCAATATTCATTCTAGAAGGTATAACCCAGATTGCAGTGAAGTGATTCATATTTTGTTGTATCATTTTCCTATAGGTCATTGCTGTATTCAAAGATGTGTTTGGTTCAAATTCTGAGCCATACCTGGGAACCCGACTATTTCACATTTCCCCCTATGATGTCCAGGTGAGGAGACTAGGACATTTCCTCTTTTACAACTTTACACAGCTTCTTCTGCTCCCACTACCCTGTACACTTACACAATTTCTCCTGTATGTCTTTTTCAGGTGGGCTATTCAATCCTTTCCCGTGCCAGCTACATTCCTCCGCCATCTCGTCGCCCCCTGTTGCTTCTGCACCAGTCACTACAGTCCCTGGAGCCACTAATGAAATGTGTACAGATGAGCTGGATGGTTATCCTTGTGGGTGCAGCTTCTGTGGGCAAGACCAGTTTGGTCCAGCTCCTGGCACATCTTACTGGCCACACATTAAAGATCATGGCTATGAACAGTGCAATGGACACTACAGAGCTTTTGGGTGGATTTGAGCAGGTAACTGACCTCAGTGATTGTCTTCTATGTTGGTATAGCTATTGGCAGCAGATTTTTTTTTTTTGTTTGTTTAACCAGACCACTGATCAGCTCTGGCTTAGGTAGTGTGGGAGATTGAACCTGGGACTTCAGAGCCTCAGGCATGAGAGTCTCTTTGCATAACCATTATGTTATCTACTCCTGCCTGGTAGCAGAATTTTTTATTCTGGTCAATGACTGTGATGAGCTGATGTGCCCTGAAAATTGCAGGTTGATCTTCTCCGACCTTGGAGGCAGCTACTAGAGAAGGTGCAGGTCACTGTCAGGGCACTGTTAAGGGACAGCCTACTTGTTAGTGCTGATGATGCAGAAGTAGTACTGCGAGCATGGAGTCATTTCCTCCTGACATACAAGCCCATGTGTCTTGGTGAAGGCGGTAAAGGTGTCACCATGGAGATTGTCAATAAGCTAGAAGCTGTATTACTACTTATGCAACGTCTCAATAACAAAATCAACTCATACTCAAAAGCAGGTATGTTTTTGGGAAGGATGCATTGCCCATAGAGTTTATGTTTAGAGGTAGTCTATTTTAAAAATACATTGCACAAGATTGTTTATTCATTTAATGATTTGTAATCAGAACTTGGACAACATTGTCGTACAAAGTAAAATGAAAATGTTGTGTAAAATATTCAGAATTGGTGGTACTAAACAAAATAAAGAGAAAAAATCAATTACTTAGTCAATTAAAAATTTTATTTATTTTCCTTTATTGGGGGAGTAAATATAGTACATGCATAACTTAGTCAATTTTTTTTGCTCTTATGTGAAACTTAGTGCTATAATTTTTACATTTCAGAGTTTGGTAAACTCGTGGAAGAATTCCGAAGCTTTGGGGTGAAGCTTACACAGTCAGCCTCTGGCCGTAGTCATGGCACATTTGAATGGGTTGACAGCATGTTGGTTCGTGCCCTAAAATCTGGAGATTGGCTTCTGATGGACAATGTTAACTTCTGCAAGTAAGAACCATGTGCCCAGGCACAAGTAGACCATTTTGAAATTTGGCATATGTCTATCAAAGTAAAGTACCAGATGGAATGTAGGATACTTTTATTCCACTTGCTTTTGTTTAAGATTTGGAGGTGGTGGTGGTGCTGCACTTGGTAAAGAGCACATGTTACCAAGACCCAAGTTCAAGTTCTCAAGTCTCTACCTGCAGGGGTGGGTGTGCAGTGGTTTCATGAAGGTATATCCCTCTCTATGTTCACTATTGCTTTCTATCTCTACCGTGTGTGTGTGTGTGTACGTGTGTGTGTGTGTGTACGTGTGTGTGTACGTACATACACACCCAGTTCCTTAGATACGGTAGCCATCTACTCTACCACTAAGCTATGTTCCTGGCATCCTGTTCTTTATGACAGTCATAATTTGTACACTTCTTCCTATAGTGGACTGTGGTAATAGGTCATCAGACAGTTGCATAATTTTAGTTCTTTGTGCTAATTTTGAGCTGATCTGAAGGCTATCAAATCTTTTCCAACCATCATCCTTTCAGTTAGGCATTTTTTTTAATACTTTAAAAAATATTTATTTATTTATTTATTTTCCCTTTTGTTGCCCTTATTGGTTTTTATTGTTGTTGTTGTTATTGATGTTGTTGTTGCTAGATAGAAGTGGAGAGAGGAAGGGAAGACAGGGGGAATGAAAGATAGACACCTGCAGACCTGCTTCTTCACCTATGAAGGGACCCTTCTGCAGGTGGGGAGCCGTGGGCGGAATGGGGATCCTTACACTTGTCCTTGGGATTCGTGCCACATGCGCTTAATCCACTGTGCTGCCGCCCAACTCCCCAGTTAGGCCTTATTCAGAAATCTTCCTTTTGCTAAGATCATCCTTGTGACAGTTTTTGAAATGAAATCTCAAGACACAAGGCAGATAGTTAATAAATGTGCAACAGAGTATATCACTTAATTCTAAAGGCGCTTAACACCTTAATTTCACTTATTCAGTAAATAATTTATGTATTTTCTCTAGGCTTGTGCCTTGGGAGTTTCTCAAAAGATTTGGTGGGGACTTTAATCTCGGAAGAGATGGTAGTTCTGAGGGTGCAGTGATTACAGGAGCAGAAGGAGGTCTGTGCAAAGAAAGTAGAATGAGCACACTGTGTCATCCTCTCTACTGTTTGATTCCCTCCCCCAATTTTTTTCCCTTTTTCTCTCTGCAGCCCTTCAGTGCTGGATCGTTTGAATGCTTTACTTGAACCTGGAGGTGTTCTCACTCTTAGTGAGAGAGGAATGATAGATGAAGCCACTCCCACCATAACACCAAATCCCAATTTCAGGTATTTACTCCCCTTAATTTTCTACCAAATAACCTGATATCCTCCCTAGCAGAAGCAGACATTTGGTAATATTCTATGAATATACCGAATGAATATCAGCGTGTTCATTTCACTCTTTGATTCAGATAACAAACATTTGTTGAGCGGTGGGGTTACAGTAGTGAACAGTTAAGGTGAGGTCCTTCTTGGGTCTGTGGTGAAACGTGGAACCAGGGAAACTAGTTCCAAGTCTCAAATTACTGTAGTTCAGTTAAGAAATAATGTTAGGTGGCCCGGGAGGTGGTGCAGTGGATAAAGCATTGGACTCTGAAGCATGAGGTCCTGAGTTCAATCCCTGGCAGCACATGTACCAGAGTGATGTCTGGTTCTTTCTCTCTCTCCTCCTATCTTCCTAATAAATAAAATCTTTAATAATAAGAGTAATAATGTTAGATTAGTCTGGGTTGATAAGTTGAGCGGGGTTTATGGACTGAGTATGAAATAACCAAGGATAACCCTTAGGTTTTGATGTTGAGTAGTAGGGTTAGTGGGGTTGAAAACTGGCAATGAAGCATGTTTAGGTGGCCATGGAAGTGGTACAGCGGCTTGACCTGCAAGCATGAACCTGCAAGCATGAGGTCCTGACTTCAACCCCTGGCATCACATGTGTCAATGTGATGTACTGGCTCTCCTGCTCATTAATAAAAAAGTAAATTTGTGGTCCAGGAGTTGGCTCAGTGGATAAAGCACTGGACTCTCAAGCATTAGGACCTGAGTTCAATCCCTGGCAGCACTTATACTATAGTCATGTCTGGTTCTTTCTCTCTTTCCTCCTGTCTTTCTCATTAATAAATAACTAAATAAATCTTTTAAAAAGTAAGTAAGAAAATTCTCTGTTTAAAAAGGAAAATAAACAGGTTTGAGGTGGAAAGGGTCAGCCAGTAATTAGCTGTTCAATTTAGCTGTGCCTGCTTTTTGAAAATAGGAATTTTAAGTTCCCAGAGAGCACTACAGGTATACTGCACATATAATACCTAGTTTCAAGGAATTTTTTTTAAAGAAGCCAATTTGCTTGTGTTGGTGCATTTTGGTACTGTCACTAGGAGATAGAAAACAGACATTGTAGCAGATTCTTAAACTGTTATTGTTATCCTTGATAAGCTTCCTGAAGACAAGCCACACGATTTGTCCACCCCATTGTTGCTGATCTGCACTATTGGTTACACTGAGATTTAAATTGTTTTTTCTCCTTTGTATGCCAATAGACTTTTTCTCTCAATGGATCCTGTTCATGGAGAAATATCACGTGCAATGAGAAATCGTGGGCTTGAAATCTACATTTCAGGCGAGGAAGATGGCAACATCCTAGATGATCTGGATTTGAAAGTTCTGTTACACAGTATGGGATTGGTAGGGGACAGTGTGTGTGATGCCCTTTTAGCTCTACACAAAGAGACCCAAAATACTCTTGTAGGTAAGTGCTTTCCTACTAGACCTTGCCAGAGAATTTTTTTCCCTACAAAAATGTTTTGGTGACTAGGTTAATGACTGACCTTCTCGAGCACACACTTAAGTTTCAGCCCCTGGTCACCACGTGGGAACACTATGCAAAGGGGAATTGGTCCTTAAGCATTGCTGTGGTGTCTCCTCGTCCTCTCTCTACCCCTTGCTGTATCTGGAAAAGAAGAAAAAAAATATTAAATAATCCTCCAGGAACAGTGAAGTTTCATAGATGGAAAATACTGTGTGTGTGGGGGGGGGGTCTAATTTGACTGCAATTTCAGTAGTTCTTCACTTAGTGTGCATAGAAATGGAAATTACAGGAGCTGGGTGGTGGCACACCTAGTTGAACACACAAGAACCTAGATTCAGTACCCCACCTGTAGGAAGGATGCTTCATGAGTAAGAAGCTGCACTACAAGTGCCTCTTTCCCTCTTCCCTTCCCCCCCCCCCCCCATGCTCATGAAGAAGATAGGCAGAGAGAGAAAGAACCAGACTTTACTCTGGCATATGTGCTGCCCGGGATTAAACTCAAAACCTCATGCTTGAAAGTCCTGTGCTTTACCTACTGTGCCACCTCCTAGACCATTCTCTTTCCTTCTCTATCTCCCATTTCTTGTCAGTTTCTATCTTTATCAAATTACAAAAAATAGATAAATATGTTTTTTAAATATTTAAATAAAACATAACTGTTAAAAATGAAAATGTACCTTTAAGAGATTGAGCTAAGCAGGTCTGAGCAAGGCACAGAGATCAGTAATTTACAGACTCTCCAGATGATTTACTTTTGCTGTACTCACATTAATATACAACCCATATGTTTCCATTTACAGAGAATAAAATACCGAATAACTTCAAAGTCTAATAGTGGCACCTGAGATTTGATATTCTCTCCCTCTTCTTTCTTTTTAACCAGAGCACTAAACAGCTCTGGCTTATTGTGGTTGTGGGACTTTGGAGCCTGAAGGTATCTTTGTATAACCATTATGTTATCTACCCATCACCCCTGAGAGGGTTGGTCTGCTGGCTTTCAAAGCCTATGACCTCTGTGAGGTCAACCTCTTTTTTTTTTTTTCCCCTTCAGTGTTTGTTAGCTGTAGATTGAGGATATTTGTTACTTAGTCACACTGCATTAATCCCACAATTACTACTGTTAGAGAGGTGGGAAAGAAATGTGTCATAGGTGGAAAAGAAGTAGGAAATTCCCACAAGTTTGTTGTGTGCTAATGAGAATGTGAAGTTCATTTAGATGGCTTTCACATGTAGATATCTAGATGGATTTGCGTGGAAGGAATTTGAATGTGATGGATATTATCCATTTTTCACCTGCAGTTTTACAGAATCTTTTACTCATAGGTGGCATTTTGTTTTATCATTATAGGTTATCCAACATCTTCTCTTTCAACTTTAATTCAGACAGCTATCCTCATTGTTCAGTACCTACAGCGAGGGCTGAGTTTAGATAGAGCCTTTTTTGAAGCCTGCTGGGAAGCATATATTCGGTCTCAACATTCACCAGCAAAACGGAAGGTACTGTGATGTGTTTTCCTAAGTTTTGACACTGTTAATTGAGTAAAAGGAACTCTTTGTTGCTGACAACTTTAATGATTTCTAGTAGTCAGTCTTTGCACTTGATGCTTTTACCCAGAAGATCTGGTATCCAGGAAACTTCCTGGAATATAAATAGTACTTTCTTGAAACTTAGGGGCCAGGCAGTGTACCTAGTTAAGTACATATGTTACAGTATACAAGGACTTGGGTTCAAGACCCTGGTCCTCCTCCTACAGGGAGAAAGCTTCATGAGTGGTGAAGCAGGGCTGTAGCTATCTCTTTCCTTCTGTCTCCCTTTCCTCCTCTAATTTTTCTCCGTCTCTATCCAATAATAAATAAAAATATTTTTAATGAATAAATTATTTCCTTAATTAAAAAAAACTTATTTAACATCGTAAAAAGTAGATGGCTATTGGGTGGCTAACTAGTTGAGCACACACTTTACTGTGTGCAAGGACCCAGGTTCAAGCCCTCAGTCCCCAACTACAGCAGGGAACATTTCATAAGTGCTGAAACAGTGCTGTAGGTTTCGTTCTTTCTCTCTCCTCTCTATCTCTCCCCTCTCAATTCTCTTATTATATCCAATAAGTAAATAAATAAAATAGTCCTTTAAAAAGTAGAATTAACTTATTGTACATGAGAATGGACAAGAGTTTTTATGAGATAGTCATAAAAAGCCTAGAAAACTACTACTTGGCTAGGGTTTTGGTAATAACACCTAAGGGTTGGTATCTGTATACTATTTGCTTTTATCTTCTTCCAGCTTGTGCAGGTTATACTAGAGAAACATACTTCTTCTCTACAAGCACTTGAAACCTGGGGCAGTTCGATTCTTGCCATGGGGCTGTGGCCAGATTCTCTGCCTTCTGCTGTCTTTGCCACGGAAGATTCTCACCTCTCAGTAGTGCGTAGTGATGGCCAGATCTTAGCATATTGCCTCAACAGGATGAGCATGAAAACAAGCAGCTGGGCAAGGTCAGCAGAACCTTGAGTTTGTGTGTCTCTTCTAAATGTGACTAGGATTGTTTTAGTAATACGACCCAACTGATGTGACCAGAATGTTATGTGACCCAGTTATGATACTGACGTTACTTATTGTAATCATGCTCCCCGTCATTCATTTGGTATATGGACCTTTCCCCTTACCCTCACCCTTTCCTCTGGTCTATAAAATGATGATTCATTCTAGTACTGATGTTGTCTTTCCCACTGAATTTCAGGATTCAGCCCCTTACTCTGACAGACTTAGAGAAAATTATGCAATCTTCCAACTCTGAGAGCCTGAAATTCAGTTCAGTTGAAGTGGATACTTACTGGATTGATGAACCAGATGTCCTGGCTGTGGCTGTTAGATTGCTCATAGAAAGAGCAACCAATCAAGATTGGATGCTAAGGGTTAAATGGCTTTATCATTTAGCCAAGAATATACCACAGGGGCTTGGTGAGTAGAGTCTTATTTTGTATAACAAGGGAACTTATGTATGCTTACTTGGTTTTAGTTCATTAGCAGCTGTCTTATTCTGTGATTGCCCCGTTAAAGTTATATCTGGGAGATATACTAGCTACAGGTTTTAGATTTAACATTGCTATTTGTACAGGTGTCAAAATTTTTAGGAGTGTTTCCCTTCAGATGTGACCTAAGAGAAACTTTTTTCCCTCATGTAATTCTTGACATATTGTCCTTTCTATTAGTCCAAAATGAAAATGTATTTATTATGTTAACATACTGTTGATTTCACTTATTTGAACATCTTGTGTTTTTTTCCCCTCTGTACACCATTACATTATATGTCCATTCAACACAGAATGATACTTTTTCCCTAACAGCACTTAAAATTGTAGTTTTTGTTCTGGATTCTAAATTGCTTATTTTCATTGTACTTTTATCATTCTTAGAGAGGAAGAAACAACTTGAACAGTATCACAGGGGTTGTAAAGTATAGGATTTGAAATTTGTTAGAACTTGTTGACTGAATTACTAAGTGGACATGCATGACAACATGTTGTAGAAATAGTTCCATGTGTGATAAATGTGACATGGCATATTTAAGTGTGTGTGGCAAGATCTTTCATAAACATTTTTTATCTCCACTGTCTTAGGTGATGGGTTCTAGCTACTTAAGTGTAGCTATAAATGAATAAAAATAAAAAGACAACCCTTTAGTTGTACTGGTCACATTTTAAGTGCTCACCAACGTGTAGTTGGCTGTTAGCCACAATGACAGAAGAGCTGTACAACATTTTTGTCAGTTCATCATTACACTTTATATACTGATGTTTCTTTCTCCTTCTTCCACAGAGTCCATACAGATTCATTTGGAAGCTAGTGCTACTGCTCTTAGGAATTTTTACTCAAATTCTCTCTCAACTGCGGTCAGTAATGTCATTAAGATAGTACACCCAAATATAACAGGTACTGTAACTGACTTATTTCTAGTTCTCTGAACTGCTTATGAAACTGTCCATGGAGTTTATGAGTAAAAGACCTGTCAGTGCGACATAGAACATGTTTCTTAAAACACCAATTTATTACTGTTTGACAGACAGCCATCAGAGCATTTCTCAGCTGCGCCATGTGCCATGCAGGGCATCAGAGTTGTATGGCCTGTGCTCTAATGCTCAACTGTCTCCCCATTTGAGAGACACAGAGAGTAAGTGTATGTGTGTGTGTTTTCCTGGAACTTTGTACTGCTCATCTCTGGCTTATAGTGCTTCAGCTGAGCAATGCTCTGGTGTCAGTCTCTAAATAAATGAAACATTTTTTTTTAAATGCTTAAATTTTACCAAGGATTACCATTATATCTTACAATAATAAAAACACTTTTTAGGAGCTAGGTATTTTATATTTGAAAAGGAAATAGTGTTGGAAATCCTTTTTTAAAAATTATATTGAAACTAACATTTTTATTTTCCATCTTTGTCCTATCAGGACCAAATGTGATCACTGTAAATCATTGGAAATAACTCATGTTTGCCAAAAGAGAAACCTTAACTGTTAAAATTCTGTTATTTTTTTTAAACAGATGAATTTGTGATAGCTCTTGACCCCCGGTGGAATATGCAGACTTTGGACATAATTAGAAATTCAATGGACTTTGACCCACAAACAGACCAGTCAGAACAATTCTTTGCCCTTTTAGAGTCTGTTGCAAACAAGTAGGTGAACTCTGCTGATCTCTGGGCACCGTTTCCATCAGTGTAAACTGTGGCTTCACTGATTATGCCTAATCTAAGACTGTTAGAATGGGTTATATGTGACTACTTTTTGTAAATTTAGCAAGTAGTAGGTGTTATATATATGGTTACTTTCTGTTTATTTATTTACTTATTTATTTTTAAAAAAGGAGACATTAACAAAACCGTAGGATAGGAGGGGTACAACTCCACACAATTTCCACCACCAGATCTCCCTAGTGACTCCCCTGCAGGTGGGGAGCCAGGGGCTCAAACTGGGATCCCTACACTGGTCCTTGCTCTTTGTGCCATGTGCGCTTAACCCGCTGCACTACCACCAGACTCCTAGCAGTAGCTTATATTGATAGTGGTTAAACCTGTACCATTGGGTAGCCATGTTTTCTGCCTTTTTTTTTTTTAATTCATTGGATCGACATTCTCGTGGTGCATCCCGTGAGTACCCATTTATTGGGGAAACTGACGATCCTTCCTAGCTGACTGAATCCACATGGATCCCAGTCACTTTCAAAGCCAGCAACAAGCAGACATCAGGCTCAACCTGACGCTATTGACTGGCTACGGAAGAAGGGCAAACGCTAGAAAAAGAAGCTTCTTCATTTTTACTGACTCTTTCTCTCACAAGTCCCCTTTCCCCCTCCTTCCTTTCTTCCTTCCTTCCTTCCTGACAGGGTTATTGCTGGTGCTCAGTGCCAGCACTTTGAATCCACTGCTTCTGGTGGCCATTTTTTCCATTTTATTGGATAGGACCAAGAAAAATTGAAAGGGGAAAGAAAGAAAAGGATAGACACCTGCAGACCTGCTTCACTGCTTGTGAAGCAATACACCTACAGTTAGGGAGCCTGGGACTCGAACCGGGATCCTTGTGCAAGTCCTTGTGTGTTTTTAATCAGTGTACCACTGCCAGGCCCCCTCCTTTATTTTTTATTTTATTTATTTATTATTATTTTTATTTATTGGATAGAGACAGCCAGAAATCAAGAGGGAGGGAGTTGACAGAGAGGGAGAGAGACAGAGAGACACCTTCAGTCCTGCTTCACGACTCATAAGCTTTCCCCCTGCAGGTGGGGACTGGGGGCTTGAACCTGGATCCTTGCACATTGTAATACATGTGCTCAACCAGGTACACCACTACCAGGACCCTATTTTTTATTTTTTTAAATTGTCTTTATTGGGTAGAGATGGAAGGGGGAGATAGAGAAGAAGAGAGAAAGATACCTACTTCACTGCTTTACCACTCAACAAAGCTTTTCCCCTGCAGGTAAGGACTGGGGGCTCAAACCTGAGTCTTTGTGCATTGTGACATGTGCACTGAACCAAATGGCTCCAGTCCCATTTCTTAGCCATTCGTCTTCCACATCATTTCCCATCTTCATATGTGGGGGATACAAGTAGCATTTTTATTTGTTTTATTTTGTTTCATTTTACAGAACATTGTTCAACTCTGGTTGATTGTCATGCTGAGGACTAAATCTAGAGCTTTGCAAGCTTAAGCATAACAGTCTCTATATATAATCATGCTTTCTCCTTCTCTCAATAGGTTGTTACAATTAATTACACATTCATATATATATATATATATATATATATATATGTATCTATATATAATTTAATTTTACTTTTTTATTAGAGACAGAGAAGTTGAGAAGGAATGGGAGAGAGAGACACCTGCAGCACTGTTTCAGAACTTGTGAAACTGTCCCCCTGCAGGATGGGACTGGCAGATTTAACCTGGATCCTTGAGCCTTGTAATGTTTACACTCAAGCAGGCATGCCACTGCTTGGCTCCTAAAAGTGTATATCTTTATTAATCTGGTCTTTCTCACCTTTTAGCTTAATCACCAGTAGCGGTTTATAAACTAATTATCAATGTCATACATTTTAAAAAAGAATTTTGTGATTGATGTATAACTAGCATACCAAATAGAATAATGCTCTTAATAATGAGCATATGTTCTAAATTAAATTTTATAAATTGAATTTACACATGAGTATGTTCTAGGACACCAGAAAACTCTTGCTGTTCTCACTCCCCACAAACCCACAGCGCGCCCCCCGCCCCCCAGATAACTTCTAACATCATAGACTTTTTAAAAAATTTATTCCCTTTTTTTGTTGCTGCCCTTGTTGGTTTTTTATTGTTGTAGTTATTATTGTCATTGTTGGAAAGGACAGAGAGAAATGGAAAGAGATGGGGGGGGGGCGGGAAGAAAGATAGACACCTGCAGAGCTGCTTCAACACCTGTGAAGTCACTCCATTGTAGGTGGGGAGCTGGGGGCTCAAACCGGGATCCTTAAGCCAGTCCTTGTGCTTTGTGCCACCTGCACTTAACCCATTGCGCTACTGCCCGACTCCCCATCATAGAGTATTTTATGATGACCAACTTTGGGTAATTATTTGCTATGATAGAACAGCAGAATTTGGCCTGGTAATCTACATAGACAAAGCTTTTCCCAGATTAGCCTAGTTCTCTTCATTTTCACCTACATGTCTATGTTCAGAATTTGTAGAGCTAGAAAAGGAATGGCAGATTGAAAGATGTTGATATTCCAAAGATTCTTAAGTTCAGAAGGTAGAGGATATAATTGAAAATTACTGTGAACCAATAACAGTTTGTTATTGAATTTCATTTAGGTCAATTATATATCTTGATCGGGAAAAGCGTATTTTTACTGAAGCAAATATGGTGTCTGTTGTTGCCAAAAAGTCAAGAAATAGTGTTTTAAGAATGTCCTTTGAATTCCATAAAGGTAAGAACAGGACTGTTTGTTCATTGAAGTATATCTTGATTGCATGTTTTAAAAAAAGTTGATAAAACTAGTTAGCTGTTACACTGATTCCCTTTTGAGTTGCTGACTGGATTGTAAACATATTTCTATATTTAATTCATAAAGTGTGTTTAAGATTTAATAAATGCTTTATTTATGCTCTTGATGTCATTCTCAGAACAACCAAATGAGCTAACTCTCTAGACAAGAGGAGGAAAAGAAGACAAATACTCATAATCACATCTTTAGCACAGCCAGAATTCAAAATTCCTGTCTATTCATTCTAAAAGCGTGCACATAGACATTTAGTAACAGGTTTTTTTCTCCCTCCCTACTTAATATTTTTATTGGAAAGATGGTTGTGATTGTTGGGAGGAAATTCAAAAACTGTGTAGAAGTATAAAGATTAAAAGTGCCCTTGAAGCAACTATTGTTACTGGTCAATAATTTATATGTATCTTATATTTGGGTTACTTAACCATCTGAACTTATACACTTTTAGCTTCCATTTTGTATCTAAACAAATAACCTTTTTTATTATGACATCAAGAACAGCTGCAGCTACTTGTGCCTGATTTGCTAAGTTAGTGGCTGTAGCCAAAGAGTTTGCTTCTGATTTTGACCTTTGAAATTTCCTTTTGGGCTATAGATAATAGTGAATTTCAGATTACAGTTGATTTTTAAAACTGCCCATTAAATCTGATGTCATGTGATTATTTATATTTGTTCTCAGATCCGGAGAGCTACCATAGCCTGCCCCACGAAATTGTGGTCAATCTTGCTGCTTTTTTTGAACTTTGTGATGCACTAATCCTGCTCTGGTTACAGTCATCCCAGAGCATGGTATCTGATAACACTGTCAATAAGGTGAGTGTTGTTAAAATTCGGATGCTCTAGCTGGCCGGGCTAGCTTCACGGGCGGGTAACAAAGACTCAAGGACACACGGCTGGGCCAGGAAGCTGTATTTCTTTATTCAGGAACAACGATTCATAAACTAACCCAAACTAATCACCAAACAAAACTCTGTTGCCTCTTTCCCCTGCGGCGGCACCAAGCACTCTCTAACGAACTCTGGAACCCTCTCAGGGTTCCTAGGGGCAGGGCCAAGTGGGCCCGCGAAACTAGCAGGACTGATCCAATTTTCTTGGTGGGGGAGAGCTAGAACAACCCAATGTGTAAAGCATACAACAATTCCCCCTTTTTAACTAAATGACTACAGTATCAAGGGTGTGGGGTGAACAGAAACATATATCATACAGGCATTTTTAAAAAAAGAAACTGGCACAAACATGGAGAAACATGTAAGCAAGTAACAAGAACCAGTGTACTGCCAAGGGAAGGCCTGAGGGGGCCATGTTTTGCCTCTGTGGGTAAAACTTTATCAGCTTAAAAAAAACATTTCTTGCCTCTGGGGGGCGTACTTGTCTCAACAGGCATTTACATGGGGGTGGGGAACAGCCTAGAGTCCCAAAGGCAGCTGGCTGCAATTTACTTACTATGAAACAAAACTTGTCATTAGCATAATCATAACGCAATCTAACTTTTCTAATAGAGAAGGAATTTGAGACTTTTACATATCAACAATTCCCATTCAAGATGGAGTTTGGTAAAATTTAGCCTTAAAGTTACTGTTTACCAAACTTTAAACATACACATAAACATGGTCATTAATACACAAGGAGAGAAACCTTTGTTACGAAGACATGTCATTTTAAACACAAATTTAGATATGTACTGTCTTAGTTGTTGGGGGGGTGCGTTCTCCAGTGGTGGTCTCTTGGGCAGCTTCACTTCTAGGAATTGCAGGTTGCGATCTCTGCACAAATCTCTGCGTACTCCAGCTTGTCTGCCTTCAGACCGGACCGGCCTCTGGAGATCTCGTGTGCCCAGTTTTGGCAGGGAGCCCGGGGGTCCGGGAGGTCTGGGATCGTTCCAGAATTCATAGCACGAGGGCGGGCGGGCCAGCCTTGTAGAACACGCGGGCCGAGGTGCCCAGGGGTGGCGGCCATGATAGGCTGCCGCGGCCCTGCCCCATGGCCCTGCCATGTCTGCTGCCCTGTTCGCAGTGGCCGAGGAGCGTGGAGGGATCACGCGTCCACTGCCCTGCGCCACGTGGTGGAGAGTTGGCTCCTGTGGGCTGGCCTGCGTGCTGGCATTGGGCTCCTGCGTGTTGGCATCAGGCTCCTGCGTGTTGGCATTGGGCTCCTGTGTGGTGGCATCGGGCTCTTGCGTGTTGCCATTGGGCTCCTGTGTGGTGGCGTCGGGCACCTGCGTGCTGGCATCGGGCTCCTGTGTGGTGGCGTCGGCCTCCTGTGGGCTGCGGGCGTGGTGCGCGGGGTTGTCTGGGCGCAGCCGGCTGGCTGGCTGTTTAGCCAGGTGGAAACAGCAGCTCCGCGCCTCACCTACCGCCCGCTGGCTATTGTCGCTGGCCGTTCTGAGTTCGCCCGAGCGAGTGGAAACCACAGAGTGGTTAAGAGATAAATGTTCCAGAAATAGCAAAACAGTCTCGTGAAGAAAGAGCAGAGGCCTTTGGAGATCTCTTCACAAGCAGAAGAGAAGGCCATAGTGCATAGGTAGCCAAATTGTCTTTACTTATCTGAGAGATGCGCAGGTCAGGTCCACGTGGGTGCCATTTGTTGTTAAAATTCGGATGCTCTAGCTGGCCGGGCTAGCTTCACGGGCGGGTAACAGAGACTCAAGGACACACGGCTGGGCCGCGAAGCTGTATTTCTTTATTCAGGAACAACGATTCATAAACTAACCCAAACTAATCACCAAACAAAACTCTGTTGCCTCTTTCCCCTGCGGCGGCACCAAGCACTCTCTAACTCTGGAACTCTGGAACCCTCTCGGGGTTCCTATGGGCGGGGCCAAGCGGGCCCACGAAACTAGCAGGATTGATCCAATTTTCTTGGCAGGGGGAGAGCTAGAACAACCCAATGTAAAGCATACAACAGGTGAGAAGTGTACTACTGGTTTCATTTTAAATAATCTTTGTCTTGGCACAGAAATTCTTAGGGACTTACTTTAATGTTGTTTTAACGTCTAATATTCTTTGAGAAAATTAATTATTACAAAGTTTTAAATGTATGCACATATTTTAAAGCATAATAGAGGTATATTTGACATAATAAACTGTATATATTAAAGCATACAATTATGCTGTACTAGCATGTATATAGTATTCCTTTGAAACATAACTGAAATAGTGGTGAAGCAGGGCTGCAGGTGTCTCTTTCTCTCCCCCTCTGTCTTCCACTCCTCTTGATTTCTCTCTGTCCTATCCAACAAAAATTAAAAAAAGGAAACATAACTGAAATGCAAATTATATTTTGGATAGAAGTCCCCTTGAGACTTGCTTCTTTAATTATGTTAATTTTAGCCATGGGTGGTGGTTCAATCACTGAGTATTGACAAAGAAATACTTACGCTGTTGGATGGATTACAAAATAACTCACTTGTCTTCTAAGATAAGTTGATAGTTTCTTTTATTAGACATCATACTTGCCAATAATTTTATTGTCACTATTGTAATAACTCTGATAATCAAATGCTAGGAGGAAAAGATCTTTATCTTCTCTCTTCTCTAAAAATAAGAGAAAAGGCCAAATGTTAGGCCTTTTTATCTATACATTTTATCAATTGAAGGCTGCATTCTATATTTTTTATACTGTGAGATATTTCTAAGTAGTTTTATTTTCTTTTTAGATCTTTGGTTCTCTTCGGTGGCGTGACCGGTTTTGGATTGTGGCTGACATGGTGAAAGTGGATGCCCCAGGCCTAGCCCTGCTTGCACTTCACTGGCACTGGGTTTTAAAACATTTGATCCATCAGATACCCCAGCTCCTGGTGAACCATGAAGACAAGTAAGACTTATGTGCAGTATTGATGGTGTTAATGAGTACAGGATTTAAAATTGAAACTTACTACTTGTTTTTACTTTTGTTCATCTCCTTGATATGTAAATATCTCTTCTAATCCAGCATTTCCCCATCTCCTTTCCTCACTTCCTCACTTCTTTTTCTCCTTTATAGATATTATAAAGAGATTCAGACTGTCTCAGATCATATTCAGAGTTGCTTGGGCAGTCCAACTGGTGACTTTTCTGGCATCAAGAAGTTACAGAAGTTCTTGGGACGGCCATTTCCTTTTAAGGTACAACTTGGAAGTTTGCATGTAATAAATGCAAAGACTTACTAACCTTTTTGTTGTTCATCTGAGGTGTTTCAACTAACATTCAACTGAACCTTTTGCTTTCCTGCAAAATTTAATTAAACTTAAATACTGATTCATTACTACAGGCTTGCTAAATGTTATCTTTTGATTCTTGAGATTGTTGAGTCTGAAAAGAATTTTAACTTAATACTATTACTATAAAATCCTGAGAGCAGTAAGTCAACCACCTGTGCTTTCTAGAAACATTAAATAAATCATTTGTTAACCATGTATAGCCCACAAAACAAAAAGAAACAACGACCACGTCTGCTCTTCATCAGGCTTTGTTGGGTTTTGTTGTTTCAGGACAAGATGGTGGTGGATTGTTTTTCACAACTGAAAGCACTTGCCAAAGGCCTTGCCATCAGGGAGCCAATCCCTGCCTTTGGGGAGAGTGGATGCCAGGAAGACATGAATCGTCTTCAGACAGTTGCTTCTGAATGGGCCTTAAAGAAAAGTCTCCTACAGGCTTGGGGATTGGTACTCAAGGCTAATATTCTGGAAGATGTCAACCCAGGTAATATTTTCCAGAGGTTGTCTAGCTGGTCAGTGCTCTAAGAGCATCTTTTGCCCTGCACTGTTTTAAATTTTTCCATTAAATTTGTTTCTCTGTCATTGTTTCTTATTCATAAATAAGTTTTAGCCATGGGGTTAAAGAACATGTATTATTTCATTTTATCATTATAATTATGCAGGTCTTTATAACATTTAGCTGATGAGAAATTCAAGTTCAGGTTACCCTAAATTCAATTTAAACTCAGTGCCACAGAACTCGCCATTGGGAATCTGGACCTTGTACTATGCTTTATTATTAGTAGTAGCATTAGAGTCATCACTTTCTTTTTTTTTTTTTTTCCTTCATTTTGATAGAGAAATTGAGGTGTAGGTGGAAAGAGAGAAAAACACCTTCAGCACTGCTTCTACTCATGAAGTTTCCCCCCATAAGGTAGAAACTGGTAGTTTGAACCCAGGTCCTTTCACAGTTCCTTTCACATTTTAATGTGTGTACCCAATCAGGCGTGCCGTCAACTGGCCCCCATCATTGTATTTCTAAATAGACACATAAGTAGAGAGAATGAAAGAGACCACAGTAGTTGAGAAGACCAGATTCAAACCTGTGTCATGCACATGGCAAAGCCATACATTGGTCCAGGATCTTGTGCTGTACTTGAATAACACATGTTATTTAGTATCATGCTTTAATACTACATGTCTTTCTGTTCAGATGAATTGAAGAATCTTGTGAATGCTCAGTGCATAAAATTGAAAGCCAAAGGAATTTCACATGGTTTTCTGGAGAAAAAATCCCATGAAGCTTCCTGCCTGCCCCAGCCAGACCGTACCTCTTTAATCCAGCTCAGCAGGATTATTCAGATTTGGCCTGCAATGGAATATCTGGCTATGCTTTGGCAGTACAAAATGACAGCTGAGTTTATGATGCAGGTTTGTCTACGAAGGTGAGTCATCTTTGTGCTTCGTACTGTGTACGCTTAACCTGTACTCTACACTTAACCCGTACTCTACACCTAACCCGTACTCTACACCTAACCCATACTCTACACTTAACCTGGTGCACCACCACCCAGGCCCAAGAAGGTGAGTCATCCATCAGTTATTTCACTCACTCAGGGGGACTTATTTCTTGTTTACTCTGAATATCCTGCATGTGAAATAAAGCACAACTCTTTCTTGAGGGTGAATAATAGCTGAAACCTAGAGAAGTCATTTGTTACTTCTAGAAGTTTTGCTGTAAGCCTGTTTTGATTCCATTTCTAAAACGTATTTGATGGTTTTTCAGTTGAATTGCTTGCTCATTTAATAATGTACTCTAAATTTCGTGTTTCCTCTTTTATACAACAGTTTTCTAGCAGTTTGTTGATAGCCTCAGTATACCATGTCTGTCTCTCTCTCTCTCTTTTTTGCAGATGCAGTAAAAATAAAGAACCTCAGTTAACAGAAGAGATAAGTCATCACATCACATTTTGTCTTAAGTACACACCAGTTGCTCCTCAGGAACTACGAGAACTTTGGTCCTTACTACATCACGTGAGGGTAAAAAGAGTGTTACTAATGGAAATAGACTAATGGAAATGGTACTTTAAATGAGTGCCCGTTTTTTTATGTAATGAGGGCTTGAGCTCTGTACCTACCACCAGAAAGGGGGGTAGGGTGACAATAAGCTCCCTTCATACTATGAATTGATCAGATTTTTCTATAGTGGACTGTTGATACCCACACAAAAAAAATTTAATTGAAATTGAGAGGGGAAACGTTGATAAAACGAGAAACACCTGTAGCACAGATTCACCACTCATGTAGCTTCTGCCTCTAAGTGAGGCCCAGAAGCTTAAACCCAAGTCCTTGCACAAGATATTATGTGTGGGGTGCTGACACTGACAGGCCCCAAATTTTTGTTTATTTAATTTGAAAATTCATATTACAATTCACAGCCTTAGCTGAATTAACTTTCAGAGGAAAAAATTATGAATGTTCTTTTGCAGTAAGTATGTATCACATACTTAATTTGTTTGCTTAAGAGTATATCGTGGGCTGTTTCACCAAAGAACAGTCACTGTATATAAATACTGGTAAATTACATTTAACAGAACTTCGTTAGCACAACACTGTAACCATGTAAAATATATCCGTATTCTTTTTTTTTTTTTAAGTTTTCTTTAAGGAGAGAGAGGTGGAGAAAAATCACTCTGGCATAGGTAATGCTGAAGTTCAGACTCAACCCCATGCTTCAGAATCCAATGTCTTACCCATTGGACCATCTCCCCTATTGCCTACATTAAATTTTATAAGATTACAAATAGGTGTTGTCTGGGAGGTGGCACAGTGGATAGAGTTGGACTCTGAAGCATGAGGTCCTGAGTTCCATCCCTAGCAGCACATGTACAAAAGTGATGCCCTTTCTCCTCCTATTCCTCTCATTAATTACAAAAAGATTACAAATAGGTTAAGTAAGTTTGATAAAGTTAGATAGAGTGGCAGAAAGTTAGAAACCTTAGGATTAATGTCTCTAAACCCACACTAGTTTTAGAAGGGTCTTAGAAGTCAGATATCTTATGATCTTCAATGAAATCATTCTCAAACACTCTTTTATCTCTAGGTATCTACTGAGGAAATGATCTCTTTGTGGTCAGAACTATTTATTTCCACGTTTATGTCTTTCTGGAATAGTACTGTGACAACAAATCCAGATTACTGGCTAACATGGAGTTCTGTGCCAGGTGCACAGCAGAGGGAGATGCACAAGTCACTCTTCGATTCCACTTTGAAGGTTTGTTGGTGCAGAATCATGAAGTGATAATAACAGGAAAAAGTTATCAGTGAATCTAGTAATAACCATTTATTCCTAGAATATGAAGATGACTAAGTAATTGCACATCCTCTTTCCCCTAAAGGATCTTAATAAGTGTAGCTTCATAAAGATGTATGTTCAATAATATGAGGCCTAAGAACTCACACTGTGCTTCCTTCTTAGCCCATTTGTTTTACTATATCTTGGGGAGAAAAAGAGAAGCAAGAGGAGTGTGTGCAGTTCTATTATCCATAGCCCCATCCCACCCCCCAAATGCTATCCAGTCCAGAGCCCTCACAAGCAAAGCCTATCTATTCATTCATTGAGGCATCTCAAGGGACCAGGACATTCTTCAGAGTTTCATTAAAAGAGTTTTTTTTTTTCAATTTTTAAAAATATTTACTTCCTTTTGTTGCCCTTGTTGTTTTATTGTTGTAGTTATTGTTGATGTCTTCATAGTTGGATGGAGAGAGGAGGGGAAGACAGAGGGGGAGAGAAAGAGAGACAGTTGCAGACCTGCTTTACCGCCTGTGAAGTGACTCCCCTGCAGGTGGGGAGCCAGGGGCTCGAACCAGGATCATTAAGCCGGTCCTTGCGCTTTGTGCCACGTGCGCTTAACCTGCTGCGCTACTGCCCAACTCCCTCATTAAAAGAGTTTTAAATTTACTTTTCTAGTTAGATTTTTTCTACTTATGAAATATTAAGTAGTGTAGAAATTTGTGTGGCCTGGGGAAACCGCACTGCAATAGATTTTCATGTCTGAGACTGAGGTCTTAGGTTCAGTCTCTAGAGCAGTTAACTAGAGCAGAGCAGTACTGTGGTCTGTTTTCTCTGTACTTCTCTTTTAGTCTATTAAAGATAGATTAAAATAATACTAAAATATTTCTTTATTTTAAAAACTGTGTATAATGGGCCACAGAGAGCACTATGGTTATGTGAAAGACTTTGATGCCTGAGGTTCCATAATCCCAAGTATCACTTTCTTTGTGCACTTATTTTGTCAGAGAAATCTGAATTTGTCATTTCCATTCTTTATTAAGTAAATTCAAAAAAATTTTATTAGTGACTTAAAAATTATAACAGGGCTATGATTCTATAACTTTTCTCACCATCAGGATTCTGTATCCCCCATTCTCTCCACTAGAAACTGTCATTAGTTTTTCCAAGATCACAGATATGATGTATCTATCTATATTTTCATATATTTACCCATTTTTTTCCCTCTGGTCCTCCTTCTCTTCCTTTCTAAGTCACTCCTACTACTACTGAGTGTGTCCTCCCCCCTCCCTTCTGCCCCCCATGGAGTTGGAGTTCAGACCCTCTGGTCATCTTCCTGTAATATTTACCCCTTTGGGAGTATGGACCTAAATTCTTCATGGGGTGCAGAAAGTGGAAGGTTTGGCTTTTATAATTGCTTTATAAAATGGGTGTTGGCAGGTCAGTCCATACTCCTTATTCCTTTTTTTTTTTTTTAAGTTTTTTTTATATTTATTTATTCATTTTCCCTTTGTTTTTGCCCTTGTTGTTTTATTGTTGTAGTTATTATTGTTGTTGTTATTGATGTTTTCGTTGTAGGATAAGACAGAGAGAAATGGAGAGAGGTGGGGGAGATAGAGAGGGAAGAGAAAGACAGACGCCTGCAGATCTGCTTCACCGCTTGTGAAACGACTCCCCTGCAGGTGGGGAGCCGGGGGCTTGAACCAGGATCCTCTCGCCGGTCATTGTGCTTTGCGCCACTTGTGCTTAACCGCTGTGCTACTGCCCGACTCCCCATACTCCTTATTCCTATCTTTCCCCCTAGTGTTTTATTTTCCATTCCCGCCCCCCTAAAGTTGATTAGTGAGAGAAGAACCAGAGCATCACTCTGGCATGTGCAGTGCCAAGGGTACAACCCTGGATTTTATGCTTGCAGGTTTTTCACTCTTCCCAGTGCATTAGCTTTCTATCATACCTCGATAATTCTTTTTTAGGTGTTTTATTATATAATTTATTGAAAAATGTTGGTTACTTACCTTCCTCCCCTCTCCTCTATAGCAAGTATATTTATATCAACTATCCTGGTTATTTATCCATTTGAGTATTTCTGTGGATATGTTATATGTCATTCTAGGGATCGAAGCTGAGATTTCCAAATCTCAGACATGAAAGTCTGTTGGATAAAGTGCTGTGCTAGTTTCCCAATTCCCTTGTGTAAACATTCTAATTGTTGGTGATAGAAAAGGTCACAAAGTCCTACATGAATATGTGAATTTTGGCCTACAGCAGTTTTACTTACAGCAGCTTATATAGATGTGGGTCTGTTTTCTTCATACTGTAATTATACTAGGTGTTAGCATTTTTATGCAAGCCATATAATTTTGTGTGTTTGTTTTTATTTTAATTTGTTTATAAAAAGAAAACACTAACAAATCCATAGGATAAGAGGGGTACGTACAACTCCACACAGTTCCCACTACCAGAACTCCATATCCCATCCCCTCCCCTGATAGCTTTCCTATTCTTTAACCCTCTGGGAATATGGACCCAGGATCATTGTAGGATGCAGAAGGTGGAAGGTCTGGCTTCTGTAATTGCTTCCCCACTGAACATGGGCATTAACTGGTCGATCCATACTCCCAGCCTGTCTCTCTCTTTCCCTAGTGGGGTGGGGTTCTGGGGAATCGGAGCTCCAAGACACATTGGTGGGGTTGTCTGTCCAGGGAAGTCTGGTTGGCATCCTGCTAGCATCTTGAACCTGGTGGCTGAAAAGAGAGTTAACATACAAAGCCAAACAAGTTGTTGACTAATCATGAACCTAAAGGCTAGAATAGTGCAGATGAAGAGTTGGGGGGGGGGGGGTCTCCATTTTGTAGGTAGCTAGTAGGCATATTTTAGTTATATTCCAAAGGGCCTGTGGCTATACTGTTTTTTTTGTGTTTTTTTTTTTTTTTTCTTTTTTCCCCCCTGAGCCTGAAATCTGATATGCAGGTGGATCCAAGTTATTGTCTGGGGAGATGATATCATGGCTGGAAAAAGAACCAGAAAGCTGGATCAGGGAAGAGAGTAGCTCCCAAATAGGGGAAAGGTGTATAAATATTGTTGACTGTAACCCCCATCAATTTGATGTGATTTGGGGCCCATATTTAAGCCATATAATTTTGAAAATCTCATTTTCATTTGTACTCCTGTGGTTGCTTTTTGTGATTGGACATCTTCATATGTGTATGTTGATGATGTTAATATTTTTCTCTAAACTTTTCAGTCATTTAGCAACATTTTTAATTTATCATTTTACTATTGTAGATATTAAATCTTTGCCCAGCTTAAAGTTGGAAGTGTGTTGCTAGTGGTTTTTATTGTCTCTGAAGGTTTCTTTTTTCTTTATTTTTGCCTCTAGGGTTATTGCTGGGGCTTAGTGCCTGCACTATGAATTCACTGCTCCTGGAGGCCATTCTCCCCATTTTTTTGTTGCCCTTGTTGTTATTTTTATTGTTGCCATTGCTGTTGTTGGATAGGACAGAGCAAAATGGAGAGAGATGGGGAAGACAGAAGGAGAAAGATACCTGCAGACCTGCTTCACCACTTGCTAAGCAACACCCCCCTCCCCCAGCAAGTGGGGAGCAGAGTGGGGTGGGGGTAGGGGTTGTTGAACTGGGATTCTTACACTGGTCCTTGTGCTTCATACTCTGTGCACTTAATCCCATGCGCTACTGCCACCACCCTGTCTGTTTTTTTTTTAACATTAATTATTTATTTTTAATTGTACTTATTTTCCCTTTTGTTGCCCTTGTTGTTATATATTTTTTAATTATCTTTATTTATTGGATAGAGACAGCCAGAAATCAAGAGGGAAGGGGGTGATAGAAAGAGAAAGAGAGACGCCTACAGTACTGTGTCACCACTTGCAAAGTTTCCCCCCTGCAGTTGGGACTGGGGGTTTGAACCTGGTTCCTTGCACAGTATAATGTGTGTGCTCAACCAGGTGCATCACCACTTGGCCCCCCTGTTTCTTTTTAACTAGAGTGCCACTCATTTCTGGTTATTGATGGTACCAGACATCAAAGTTGGTATTTCTTGCACACAAGTTCTGTGTGATTTTGCTGTACTGTTCTGTGTGATTTTGCTGTTTTTTATTTCTTTTCTTTTTTTAAAATTTTTTTATATTTATTTTACCTTTTGTTGCCCTTGTTGTTTTTTTATTGTTGTTGTAGTTGTTGTTGTTGGATAGTATAGAGAGAAATAGAGAGAAGAGGGGAAGCGACTCCCCTGAAGGTGGGGAACCGGGGCCTCGAACCAGGATCCTTACACCGGCCCATGCGCTTTGTGCCATGTGTGCTTAACCCGCTGCACTACCACCCGACTCCCTAATTTCTTTTTCTTTTTTAAATTTTTAAAAAATATTTGTTTATTCCCTTTTGCTCCCCTTGTTGTTTTATTGTTGCAGTTATTACTGATGTTATTTTTGGATAGGACAGAGAGAAATGGAGAAAGGAGTGGAAGATGGGGTGGGGGAAGAATAAGGTAGACATCTGCAGACCTGCTTCACCGCTTGTGAAGCGACTCCCCTACAGGTGGGGAGCCAGTGGCTCGAGCCGGATCCTTACGCCGGTCCTTGTGCTTTGTGCCTGCCACCTGTGCTTAACCTGCTGTGCTAAGGCCCTAGTCCCTGTACTGTCTTCTTAACCTTTATTTAACAACAATTTTCCCCAAATATACCAGGCCCTTTCTTTTTTTTCTTTTTCCGCTTTTGTTGCCCTTGTTGTTTATTGTTGTTGTTGTTGCTATCGTTTTTGGATAGGACAGAGAGGAGGGGGAGAGACAGACACCTGCAGACCTACTTCTTTGCCTGTGAAGCAAACCCCTGCAGGTGGGGAGCTGGTGGCTCAAACCAGGATCCTTATGCCGGTCCTTGCACTTTGAGCCACGTGCACTTAACTGACTGCACCACCGCTCAACCCATGCCAGGCCCTTTCTAATTTTGACTTTACTTTTTTTTCCCTTCACTGACTTTAGAGTTAGATATGATTGCCTATTATTTTCTCCCCTATTATTTTATTTTATTTGCTTTATTTTAGTGAGAGAATGATAAAGAGAGAGATGGGACACCTGACACCAACCAGAGCACTGCTCAGCTCTGGTTTAGGGTTGTGCTAGACCCTAAACATTGAACTTTGTTGCCTCAGACTTTTTGTATAAACATTATGCTATCTACCCCACCCATTCTTTTCTATTTTTTTTTTTTGTTGTTGTTGTTTTGTTTTACACCTACATTAATTCCTCTTGTTAATCTTTTTTTTTTTTTCCCCATGAGAGGATTTATTTTATTCATTGCAATGTTAGTAGAGCAAGAATGGAGTCTGACACATAATAAAAGGTTAATATATATTTGCTGAATATTATTTTGACCTTTTTGACATTGTTGCTTTCTTGTAATTCAATATTTAGTTGCTTTTTTGTACTTTCTTAGGAGAATACAAAATTATTTCTGAATGATAATTCCTTTCCCCAACATGTTTCATGTCTGATTTCACTGCCTATAACTTTATGAAGACAGATGTTCAGTCTTAGTTTTTCAATTTATTTTATTGAGTTACATTTTAAAAACTCTGTTCATACCCTCAACGACCCTGGGTCCATGCTCCCAGAGGGCTAGAGAATGGGAAAGCTATCATGGGAGGGGGTGGGTTATGGGGATTGGGTGGTGGGAATTGTGTGGAGTTGTACCCCTCCTACCTTATGTTTTTGTTCATTAATCCTTTCTTAAATAAAAAATTAAAAAAAAAAAACTCTGTTCATTCACCAGTAATGTATTTATTGTTCATTGGTGTTTGCTACTATATGTCGCACTAAGAATTGTTTTTCACTTACAGAAATGTGTTCTTTAAATGGAATTTTATCCAAATTTTATCTTTTTATTTACAAAAAGGAAACATTGACAAAATCCATAGGCTAAGAAGGGTACAATTCCACACAGTTCCTACCACTAGAACTCCATATCCCAACCCCTCCCCTGATAGCTTTCCTATTCTTTATCCTCTGTGTGTATGGACCCAAGGTCATTATGGGGTGCAGAAGGTGGAAGGTCTGGCTTCTGTAATTGCCTCCACACTGAACATGAGTGTTGGCAGGTCAATCCATTCTCCCAGCCTGTCTCTCTCTTTCCCTAGTGGGGTGGGGCTCTGGGGAAGTGGGGCTCCAGGACACATTGGTGGGGCTGTCTGCTCAGGGAAGTCCAGTTGGCACCATGGTATCATCTGGAACCTGCTGGCTGAAAAAAAAGTTAACATATAGAGCCAAACAAATTGTTGACTAATCATGAATCTAATGGCTGGAATATTGCAGATAAAGATTTGGGGTCTCCATTTTGGAGATAGCTAGAAATTTTATAAGTTTTATTTTTTTTCACAAGTATATTCTAGTCCGTACCTTATTTAACTTTGTTTTTTTGTTTGTGATTTACCAGTGAGTTATAAGATCATAAGATTACAGGGTATAGTTTTACAAGATCATAAGATTACAGGGTATAGTTCCATACTGAATAACATCATTTTTGACTGATTGATCCTTTTACTCTTCATTTGACATGTCTCCCTTTTCATATACTTGTATTCACTTATGTTCATAAATTTAATTTTTGAACTTGAAGCTGCTTTATTGCTGTATCAAATAATTTTTTATAAACTTTCTTTTTTTTTTAGTATTTTATTTATTTATTTGATAGAGACCATGAAAAATTAAGAAAGAAGAGGGAGATGGAGGTGGGAGGAGAAGATGGGGGTGGTGGTGGTGGTTGATTCACTGTTCATGAATCTTGCCCTTGCAAGTGGGGACCAGGGGCTTGAACTTGTGTTCTCATCTAGGTGTGCCACCATCCAGCCCCCTGTTACAGCCTGTAGTGTTAAACCTTATAGCTCTTCAAGAATTTTATAGTCAGTGTTTTCATATCCTGCTTATTTTACCCTTACAGCTATCATTTTGTCCTATATGAAATATCTAAGGAGCCAACTTTGTTCCTTGCTCTGAAATTTGTCTTCTGATTTTCCATCTTTCAAGTTTCCCTTTTTTATACTGTGACCTGGATTTTAAGGTGTGTGTGTGTGTGTGTGTGTGTGTGTGTGTGTTTGTGTTTTTTCTATATTTCTGGAGTTCCCACTCAGCTAGTTACTTGAGAATGGAATACACATTTCTTAAAGGCCCACACCTGACCCCATTCTATCTTTTGTTTCTGTCACTAACTGCTAGATACTCTCTCATCCTCTGAGACACTCTATACTGCTTATTGCAAGTCTTGTAGTTAATTTCTTAATGTTTCTTGATTCCTGTCTCCTCTGTCAGGGCCCCGGCAGCCTGAGTAGAGCCATGTTTTCCAAGTGCTGCTTTGAAGCCTTGACCAGCAGTAGCAGAGCAAGTCCCTGGGATGTCAGTGGCCTTCCCATTGTATCGTCCTCTCATGTCACTTTGGGAGAGTGGGTTGAGCGTGCCCAGCAGCTCCGTAATATCAGCTCGATGCTTTGGACCAACATGACTGTTCCTTCAGTAGCTGAGTTCAGGTATTTCCTCCCCAGGGATCATCCCGCTTCTGTCATGGCTAGTTCTGGTGGGTGACACCATTGGTGTTTTCTGGCTAGTTCAGTACCTTTTCAATCCCCAACAGACAATTATGAACTAGTCCATCCATGTCAGTTTGGGCATATTGTGATCAAGAAGGTAATCCTTAAAATACCACACAAGATTATTATAAGCATAGAAACTCATTTCCAAGAATTGGTAGTATTGCCTGCCATGATATTTTCTGACAGAGTGAGAGTGTAAGAAATGAATGATCTTTGATTTGGATCAACACCTTAGGTGCTCCCTTCTCCCTGCAGGCGTACAGATTCTCAGCTGCAGGGACTGGTGCTGTGCCGGCACCTGGTGGGCCTGGCAGAGCTGCTTCCCGAGCCCCGGCAGCAGGAATACCTGCAGAGCTGTGAGCAGCTGCTGCGTGGGAACAGTTGTGCCTTCCAGCATGTAGGCCAGACTCTCTCAGACATGGCAGGGCAGGAGGCTCTGCCCAAAGAACTGTTGTGCCTCTTGCTCACATCCCTGCGCCACTTGTTTGGAGAAGGGGAGGGCAAGCAAGACCTGCCTGAGCTAGCCCGCCGCGGGAGCCTCTGGGTAAGCCTTGGCTTGCTCCAGATTCAAACATGGATTCCCCAAGCACGCTTTGACCCTGCTGTGAAGAGGGAATACAAACTCAAGTATGCCAAAGAAGAGGTATGTTGTCAAGAGTTGGAACCTATGTTCCTCCCCTGACTGTGCTTGCTAAGTGTCTCCCTTTGAATACTCAGGACATCTAAGTGGGGTGATTTTTGCATCTGCCTTTCTTCAGAGGAGTTCTGAATAGGCTCAAGCACTTCCTAAGATTCTAGTCTGTGAATACTTATGAATGGGCTACAGTGAGCCGAGACCTTAACAGTGGAGCACCTGAGGTTTTGATGTCTCTCAAGTCAGACACCAGACATGCAGCATGTAATTTTCCTTCAGTTTTAAACTTGGTACTTAATATTTAAAACTCAAGAGCCAAGTAGATTTTAGATACTATGATGTCCCTTTGAACTTCCTAGCAAACTCAGGAACAGAATGTATTGAGATAGTATTGTTTTGTAGAAGGAAATTTATTTTTGTCATGCTGAAATTTAAACTCCTTTAGCAGGGTCTGGGTTCAGTGGTACATATTAGATCATTTCACTCATTTAGCAGTTTCATGGTGAGTGATCCAGGATAATGGATTAGAGACCCCCTGCTCTGGGTCATTTGGGAATTCAGATCCCTCCCTTCTCATTACTTTTCCTTCTTTGGGCTGGGCACAATAGACCAGTTTCTCTTTTTTCTGTTAGCTATACCAGCTGCAGTGTGAGTGGAAGACCCGGAACCTCTCATCTCAGTTACAGACTGGAAGAGACCTCAAAGATGAAGGCATTAACAAGTATTCTCATCCTCACGTCAGGTAACACTGCAGGATGATTACATTGGAGATCACTGACCCATCTTTAAAGAAGACTATTGAGTTTGACCTCTGCATTAAAATTGCAGTGTGTTCTCCATCCCTGAACTATGCTAGCAATTAGTTCCCACAGCCATGGTTATAGTCAGGAAAATACATGCTCTGCAGGAAAGGGGAATATCCACATGAGATTAAGAGGGTTGCAGCCAGAACTTATTCTCAGCATGGAAGATTTGTTTGAGGATATTTACTGTATAGTTCTGTTGCCTTAGAAAATACTGTGTAGGGTAGTGAGTTCTGAGTTCCAGTCCTGCCCATCCCCTTTGGCTTTTGACTTTGGATAAATCCTTTAGTTTCTCTAAGCCTCAGTGTCTGTACCTTCACATGATATGGTGAAACTTTTAGGACTTAATAGCATGTGTTGAAGATGATAAATGTTACGTACATGTTGCCAGTTTTCATTGTAATTGTCCTTATTACTATTATGCTTCTCAGTGCTGAACTGCTTTTATTCTCTTTACCTAGGGGCTCAGTCATGATTTGCTGCATACTTTTTGAACAAATTTGCATGTTGTATTTGCCTTTAGGTCACTTCACCAAAGAATTGATCACCTGGAGAATGTGGTTTGCACCCTGTCAAAGAAGCAGGCCTTCAGACCCCAGCAGCCCACATATGAATCCCTGGTGCAGGAAATCCATCAGTATGTCACCAGCATTGCCAAGGCCCCTGCTGTTCAGGATCTGCTCACACGGCTCCTGCAGGCCCTGCACATAGATGGGCCTCGTTCTGCCCAGGCGGCCCAGAACCTTCTGAAGGAGGAGGCCTCTTGGCAACAGTCACACCATCAGTTCAGAAAGCGGCTCACTGAGGAGTACGCCCTGTATCCAGACTCTGTGGCTCCCTTGCAGGCATCCATCTTGCAGTTGCAGCATGGCATGAGGCTGGTGGCATCAGAGGTCCATGCCTCTCTCCATGGTAGCATGGTTTGTGCGGAGAGGCTGGGTGGCCTGACTGCATCGCTTTTGGCTTTCCCATCAGTAGGACCCACCTTCCCCACCTACTATGCTCATGCAGACACTTTGTGTTCGGAGACATCAGAGGAGGTTATGAGAGGCCTTAGGATGTTGGTCCTCAAGCGTTCAGGGGGAAAGGAACCAGAAGGCAAATACATAGGCCTCTGCCCTACCCGAGAGCAGCTACTGCTGAACGCCCTCCTGTACCTGCGCTCTCATGTGCTATGCAAGGGTGAGCTGGACCAGCGGGCCCTGCAGCTCTTCAGACATGTGTGTCAGGTAAGCCTCTCTCAGGAGGCCTGCCCCACCCCTCCTCCTAAAGGGGTTTGAGAACATAAGGAGGGACCCTTCGGGCCATTAGCAGTGCCCGTCTACGGGAGATCAAGTTAGCAGTTAGTTAGACGACCTAGTGGGGGTTGCATTATTACGTAGAAAACTGAGAAATGTGAATGCCTGTGCAAACTATTGTATTCACTGTCAAATGTAAAAGATTAATCACCCAGTCAAGGGGCAAAAAAAGTTAGAAGTTAGTGATTGGGGGTCTGGTGCTTGTTCCTTCTCTTTTTGCACCCCCCCCCCCAAAATACCATCATTTAGTGGAGCAGTGCTACTGTTTTCTTCCCTTCTCCCTCTCTCCTCCTCTCTCAATCTCTCACCCTCTTAACAAATAAAGCAGGAGAAATGGCCACTGTGAACAGTGGAGTCTTTGTGTAGGCAGTGAATTCCAGTGATTACCCTGATGACAAAAAAAAAACAAAAAACTATATAATAATGAAATTTCCAAATATTTAGTGATTTTTTTTTTTGCCTGTATCATATTTAGTGTATATTTTTATTATATGGATGTGCCATAGTAGTTTAACTTTCTATCATTGAACATTTACTTTGTGTAATCTTTTTGATAGTTTGTATTAAAAATCCCTACCACTAAGTTTGGGAACAAGTTTTAGAAAACAGAATTGCTGGGATAATGGTTAACTACTTAAGCTTTTTATACAAGTCACCTTCCTGAATGAGGATGTTTGTTTCCTCAGTCCTTATCAATTTAATTGATAATTTTACCAAATTAAGGCTTAAAGTCTTAGAGGCAGTAGGAGATTTACAAGACATCTGGTAAAGCACAGTACAGTTTTGTCTGATTGGTATCTTTCAACCAACTTGTCCCCAGCCTGGGCTTTCCTTTCCTAAACCTTTGGTTCCTTGAGGTGTTAGCCATGTGTACTCTGAAACAAAAGCCTCACCAGGTACCATTACTACCTGGGAAGGAAGCCCCTGATAATTCTACTATCACAGTTACACCTGAGAACTTTGTGTAAATGCAGCCAGAGGGAGTCGATTGCTGCAGATAGACTGAAACCAAGCTTTCATTTGTTCTTTATTACATTAATTTTTTTTTATTTATGAAAAAGGGAACATTGACAAAACCATAGGATAAGAGGGGTACAACTTCGCACAGTTCACACCACCAGACCTCCATATTCCATCTCCTCCCCTGATAGCTTTCCTATTCTTTACCCCTCTGGGAGTATGGACCCAAGATCATTGTGGGCTTCTGTAGTTGCTTCCCCGCTGAACATGGGCATTGACAGGTCGATCCATACTCCCAACCTCTCTCTCTCTTTCCTTAGTGGAGAAGGGCTCTGGGGAAGTGGAGCTCCAATGCACATTGGTGGGGTTGTCTGGTCACATCCTGCTAGCATCTGGAACCTAGTGGCTGAAAAGAGAGTTAACATACAAAGCCAAACAAATTGTTGAGCAACATTAAATTTATTTTTTTGGATACTACACTGATGTGCTTTAGAACCACAGTACTTTTCTTCCTTGCACCAGAAATTAGGAGATAACAGGTCTTGATGTAGGAGATAACTCACCCGATACTTGGCCATATCTGAGGACCTGGGTTGAAGGCCCTGACACCACATGGGAGCACCACACACAACAGGTGCTACTGTGTCTCTCCTCTCTGTCTCTATCTAAAATTTAAAAAGAAAAAGGTCATCCGTTGGGAGTGGCACATACTGAAAGAAGAAATTAATAAATTTTGCCTTTGTTCATTATAAGTTCCTCTAAGCACTTCAGCTAAGGTAATGAGCATTGCAGTATTTTTTTCTTTACTTCCTCTCCTCCCTCCCCCCAGGAAATCATCAATGAATGGGATGAACAAGAACGCATAGCCCAAGAGAAAGCAGAGCAGGAGAGCAGCTTATACAAGTACAGGAGCAGGAACTCCAGGAGAGTCTTGAGTGAAGAGGAGGAGGAAGAGTGGGAGTTTAGAAAACAGTTCCCACTGCATGAAAAGGTGAGTTGGTGATGGGGGTGAGCTGAGGAGTAGGGCAAGGGGGAATTAGTTTGCTTTATGGAAAGAGTTTCCTGAATAACACACATTCTCTTCTATTGGCTTTGGATTCTTTTTTAATGTATCTCAGTGCGTGTATGTTGCTTCTTTATTTTTTTAAATTTTTTGATCATTCACCCTTTTAGTCTGACTGGAGCAGGATTTTGATTTTTAAACAAAAAATGCAATTGTGTTATTATTTACAGGACTTTGCAGATATTTTGGTAGAACCAGCGCTAGAAGAGAAAAAGGGAGTTTTGGATGGGAAAGAAGAGGAAGCAGCCACAGACCTCGCTCTCCTCTCCCAGAGCTCCATGCAGGCTGTAATGCTGGTTCATCAGCAGCTGTGTCTCAGCTTTGCTCGGTCTCTCTGGTACCAGCAGACGCTGCCATCACACGAGGCAAAGCATTACCTTAGCCTGTTTCTGTCCTGCTACCAGACAGGAGCATCTCTTGTGACACACTTCTATCCCCTGATGGGTATGGCAGTCCACTATTACTCTAATGAAATAAAAATGAATAAAAGTGATCTCTAATTCTACAACAGTTAAAACCTATTTTCACTAAATTCCTTATTAAGAAATTTCCAGTAGCTTAAAGAACTCCATCTAATTAAAAAAAAAAAAAAAGTTGAGTTGCGTTCTGAAAAACCAGAGCACCAGTACACCATTTTTTTTTTAAAAAAAAGGTTTATTAATTGGGGAGGTGGGGGAGAGCAGGAAGAGAGAATGAATCGTTGTACTCACTCTGGCATATGTGTTGCTGGGGATTGAACTTAGTACCTTGTGCTTGAGAGTTCAAGCCTTATCCTTTGGGCCACCTCCATTTCTCATGTTCTGTTTGTTTTTTTCATTTTGTTACTATGCAGTGCTGTAGACTGAACCCAGGACCTTGCTCAGGTCAGGCATGTTCTTACTCTACCACCTGCCTAGTATTTCATTTTAAATGATCTTATTCCCAATGGCTTTCTAATACTCTCAGTATTACACTTGATCTTAGCCAAAAGGCCGAGAAGTGATATACTCTCAGTATTAGATAAAATAATGTGTTCTTGTGAGTGATCTGGGAACAATGAAATCTCACAGAATATGAACCAATAGTTTCTTTCATTACATCATGATTTATTCCATCTCTGATAGGAAATTAACAAGACTACAAGATCAAACTACCTTTTACCAAGCACAGCTTTAAAATCTGGGAATTTAGATCCACTAAATCAAATTTTCTACTTTCTTGATTACACCTTGGAAGTATCTGACCCTATCTATATATCCCAGAAACTTGGCAGTGTTTGATGACCACCTTGGTATTAATATCACATAGTTCTTCCCATAGACTGTGTTGCTTGGGTACAAACACTGCTTTATAAATCCTAGTAGTTCATTACTTTTGAGTATTTTTATTTTTAAGTAATTTACTAACACAAGAGAGAAGGAAAAGGAGAACTGGAGCATCACTCTGGCACATATGATACTGAGGATTGAATCCAAGACTTATTTTTGTTTTGTTTACCACCAGGGTTGTTGCAGTGCCTACATATCACTGCTGTCCTGGCAGCCCTTTTTTTTTTTTTTTTTTAATAGCTTGGGAGACAGAAGAAAAGATACCTGTAGTGCTTCTCCATCACTCATGAAACTTTCCCTTTCTAGTGGGGGAGAAGCTCATGTTTTTAGAGTAAATTTGACAATTTGTTATGTGAGAGAGCCCAAGATACTTACTACTCATCTCTGACGTGGTGACTTGGGATTGAGCCTGGGCCTTTTGAGTATGTTTCTGATATCTTTGTATATTGATAGATCAGCATACTGTGTTCACTGTAATCTTGTTAATTTCACAGGAGTTGAATTGAATAACCAGCTCTTGGGCAGCCAGCTTTTGGCCTGCACCCTCTCTCATAACACTCTTTTTGGGGAAGTGAACTCATTCCTGGTAATGAAACCTGATGGACCTTATGACTTCTACCAGCACCCCAATGTGTCAGAAGCACTCCAATGTCAGCCTGTGCTTCAAGGTTTTTCAGAGGCTGTCCGTCAGCTGCTACAGGAATGGCCAGAACACCCAGCGCTTGAGCAAGTAGGTGAATGGGAAGAAGATTGTGCTGAGGATATAGTCTCTGGACATCCCATTATTTGCACATTTGAATATACAAAGATTTGCACAACACCAGCTCAGTGAGATACTGCAAACTTAATACATGATGAGCATACCAGTTTATATTTCTCTTATTTAAGTATTGTTCTAATATATGTGTTCCAGGTTTAAGCCAGCCCCCACAGCTTAGAAGGAAGCCTCAGTGCTGTGGTCTTTGTCTATCTGCCTCTCTTCCTTTTCTGTGAAAATGGAGGAGGAGAAAAAAAGCTATACATGATATTCAGGGAGTCCTTATATTAAAATGCTGCTGGAGTGCTCTGTTTTCAGATTATAAAGGCCTGACTTTTTTGCAAATGTCAGTTACAACTTTGCTCTGTGGTCTTCACCCAACTTTTTTTTAAAGTTTATTTATAAAGTGGAAATATTGATAGGACTATAGGATAAGGTTACAGTTCCACACAGTTCCTACCACCAGAACTCTGTATCACATCTCTTCCCTTGAAAGCTTTCCTTTTTTGGAGCATGGGCCTAGGATCATTATGGGGTGCAGAAGGTAGAAGGTCTGGCTTCTGTAATTGCTTCCCTGCTGAAGATGGGTGTTGGTAGGTCTATCCATACTCCTAGCCTGTCTCTATCTTTACCCTAGTAGGGCAGGCAGGGCTTTGGGGAGACAGGCCTCTAGAACACATTGGTGAGGTTGTCTGCCCAGGGAAGTCAGATTGGTGTCATGGTAGCATCTGCCACTTGGTGTCTGAAAAAGCATTAAGATATAAAGCAGAAAAAATTGTTAAGATATAAAGCAGAAACAAATAATCAGGAACCTAAAGACAAAAATATAGCAGATGAGATTTGGAGTGTCCATTTTGGGAGAAGCTAGTAGGTCTATTTTAGGCATATTCCAAAGGGCCCATAGCTTTACTCGTTTTTGCCTGAGTCTGACATTTAACATGCAGGTGGACCAAAGGTATTTGAGGAGGTGGTGTCAGAGTTGGAAAAAGGACTAGTAAGTTGGATTAGGGGTGGGGTTTACAGGTAACAATATTTATATACTTTTCCCATATTGGAAGCTACTCTTCTTCAGCCAAATTTTTAATGAATTTTTATAAAAAATGAATTTATTGATTGATAAGAGAAGGGAGAGAATAAGAGTATCAGCCTGGCATAATCAGTGCCAGGAATTAAGTCTTAGAACCTCATGCTTGTAAATCTCTACCCACTTTACAACTACCAGACTGCCTTTGGTCAGTTTTTAATGACTAATAATACAGAGTAAAAGTGATGTACTTTTTTTTTTTTAAGGTTTTATTTATTTATTAATGAGAAAGATAGGAGAGAGAGAGAAAACCAGACATCACTAGTATACATGCTGCTGGGGATCCAACTCAGGAACTTGTGCTTGAGAGTCCAGTGCTTTATCCACTGCGCCACCTCCCAGACCACAGAGTGACTTTCTTTTAGAGATTTTATTTATTTATTAATGAGAAAGATGGGAGAGAAAGAACCAGACATCACTCTGGTACATGTGCTGCCGAGGGTTGAACTCAGGACCTCATTCTTGAGAGTCTGATGCTTTATCCACTGCACCACCTCCCAGACCACAGTTATTTTCTTAGAAATAAAAATCTTATGTCCAGAGTAATATAGCAGGATCTCCAAATCTCAGACTGTCATTTCTAATTTCTAGAAACATTAGCAAAGCCGGTCCTTTGGGGGTAACTTATAGTGAAACTACTCTTCAGTAGCTTGTGACTTAGGGTCACTGGCACTCCTGCAGAGATACTTAAGTATTTCTTTCCCTGCAGCTGTTGGTTGTAATGGACAGGATTCAAAGTTTCCCACTGTCAAGTCCCATTTCAAAGTTTCTGAATGGCTTAGAGATCCTTCTGGCAAAGGCACAGGTAAGTCGAGTCTCTCTTCCTTGTTTCACTTTATAATCAGTTGAGAAAAAAAAAATTATCTAATAGCAACTATTTTCAGAGGGACAGAGATGAAGTTTGAGCTTGACAAGGAAAACTTTGCCTGGTTTCTCTAGCATGGGGTCAGGTTTTTACCTCCTAGGGCTGTAAACTTTTTTTTTGGAAGGAACTGAGATTCAGTTCTCCAATCCCTGTGCTTTCTGCCTATCTGTGAAGTTGGTTCTTACTGGAGTTATGTCAAATGACCACAGAGAACTTGAAGCTGGTTAGGCAGACTGTAAAGTCATTACTCTTATTGGTAAACCAGTATAATAGTTGTACAAAGGCTCAGTGGTTTTCACTTAAAACTAGTTCAGAGGGCAGGGAAGGTAGGGTCGTGCTTATGCAAAAAGACTTTTCATGCCTGAGGCTCTGAGGTTCAATTCCCAGTATCATAAACTATATATGAGCAGTGCTTTAGTTAAGTGTGTGTGTGTATAAATAATATCATGATAAAATCCAAGATGTTTCTGAGAGGAGGAGTTAGTGATTGAACAACAGCTACATTTTATCCTTGTACCTTTAGGATTGGGAGGAGAATGCTAGTCGATCCCTGTCTCTGAGGAAACATCTTGATTTGGTCACTCAATTGATTATTCGATGGCGGAAACTGGAACTCAAGTGAGTGATATCACTCCCCTTCCCCCCTAAACACATGTTAGGAGAGGTTTTCATATTTTGATGATTTCTTTCTTCAGGATTTATGTAGTAGAGTTAATGAAATCTAAAAATCTTCAGGATTTAGGCGAGAGCATGTTCTTTTCTCAAGAACCAGAACAAGATACTCAGATGATCTTAATAATGATCAGACAACTGGCTGAATTCCTGAGACAGCAAACTCAGTGATTCCTTCATGTTCATCTAAGAGCAGAGAATAGGGAATGTATAATTTACTGTAATTTCAGGAATTTCAAATGTGTTTCCTTAAATACCTCCTTAATCTTTTCTCATATTTCAGCTGCTGGTCTATGAGTTTGGATAATACTATGAAACGTCACACTGAGAAGTCCACCAAGCACTGGTTCTCCATCTATCAGATGCTTGAGAAGCACATGCAAGAACAAACAGAAGAGCAGGAAGGTAACACTTGTCAATAAATGCTTATTTAGAAATTCTGAGGAAAACCTGCAAACAGACCCTTTCCCTATTGTTTTCATATGAGATGTGTCATTGCTGATGGGTCAGCCAAGAAAGCTGTGTAGTTTTCCTCTTACTGAGTAATTGTGAAGATTAGAAATGCTTAATTGAGTTGTCTAATGTTTAGATTGCTAGTCACAGGTAAGGCTTCCTTATTTTTGTATCCATGAAATAAGTCAGAATGAAAGTGGCTATCTTGGTAGTTAGATAGTAGTTACCATGTTTTACTTAGTAGTGTTTAATTAATTTTTAAAGTATTCTGTCTTTTTAAAATTTTTATTACTTTATTGAATAAAGATAGCCAGAAATCGAGAGGAAAGGGGGAAGATAGAGAGTCGCCTATAGCACTGCTTAACCACTCGCAAAGCTTTCCCCTTATAGGTAAAGACCGAGGACTCAAACCTATGTCCTTGTGCATTATAACATGCACTTAACCAGGTGTGTCACCACCTGGTCCCAATTGTTTTTAATTTCATACTGCACACACCTCATTATTCAGATTACTAACTTTCTGAGTGCATTTAGCACTTACCTTGAGTGCAGCTTTTGTTTTTAAATCCATTGGTAATCTAATGTTGGCCCTTACTTAAAAACTTTGCTTTAATTGTGTTCTCTAGTTCTCCAGTAGATTGTATGCACATTGAAGAGTGAGTGGTGGTTATAGGAATATGTCTGTTTTCCTTTTTTAATCTCTAAAGATGACAAGCAGATGACCCTGATGCTGCTGGTCAGCACATTACAAGCATTTATTGAAGGATCTTCACTGGGAGAATTTCATATCCGACTCCAGATGTTATTGGTTTTCCATTGTCATGTCTTGCTCATGCCACAAGTTGAAGGAAAGGGTAAGGGTGTGTGTGTGTGTGTGTGTGTGTGTGTGTGTGTGTATTTCCTTTTACTTTCTGACTACACTGTCAAAATGGGTTAGACTTTGAACAAGACCCTTTTAGCCATCTTTCATTTTGTGTGTGATTTTTATTAGCTATAGAAAAAACAAACAAACATTGAAGTGGGGCTGTAGCGCAGTGGGTTAAGCGCAGGTGGCGCAAAGCACAAAGACCGGCATAAGGATCCTGGTTGGATCCCTGGCTCCCCACCTGCAGGGGAGTCGCTTCACAAGTGAAGCAGGTCTGCAGGTGTCTTATCTTTCTCTCCCCCCTCTATCTGTCCCCTCCTCTCTCCATTTCTCTCTGTCCTATCCAACAACAATGACAACAATAATAACTACAACAATTAAACAGCAAGGGCAACAAAAGGCAATAAGTAAATAAAATAAATATTAAAAAAAAACATGAAAGTACAGGTTGGTTCAAAATGAAGTGTTGCCTAGTAAACTCAGCAGAGGTAGATTTCAGTTAGATCCAACTTCAGCTTACTTTATAGTGAGATTCAGAGAAAAGGTTTGAAATTGGAATTTGGGGCAGATGGAGTTTACCATAAAAGAAAAACAAAACTTCACTACTGGTGGTATGAAACATTAGGATAGTACTGGCAGCCTGCACCTCTGAGAACTGTTAAACCCAGGCTCCCTGAAGAGCTGTTAACAGAAATGCCAGTGATACATTGTGCTATGGTTTCCTTGTCTAAAGAGGAGTAAGGGAAGCCCACAGTTGGAGCCGGCAGCACATGCAGCAAGTTCAGTGTTTTTGTTTCCTTTTCATTTCTTCCAGATTCACTTTGCAGTGTACTGTGGAATTTGTACCATTACTACAAGCAATTCTTTGACCGGGTCCAGGCCAAAATTGTGGAACTTCGTTCCCCTTTAGAAAAAGAGCTTAAAGTAAGATGAACAGCTATTACAGTCACTCTTGGGAAAACAGAATGAGATGGGACTCAGAGGGAATGTGCGGAGAGCATTCTAGTTGCCAAGTAGGATGGCAAAATGTACATTTTGTGGCACTAGTGACCTGGCCAATTATAAGAAAGTGGCCATTGTCAAAGACTCCTTCACAGGACTGCCACGGGTGGCTGCCAGTGCTCCCTTATCTTAAGTCATTTAATTTCATGGATTTGGGCATGTGAGAGAGTTAGAGACGGCTGTGGCATATTGTGGTACCAGGAATCTAACCCGGGGCCTCTGAGGCCTCAGGTATACAAACTCTGGTGTTCTTAACATTGGACTATCTCCCATACTGTTGATTTATTAACTGGAATGTACAACAAGTGTTGGAGCTTATTTTTATATTGTTTTACTTATTTATCAGCTTACAGTCCTGTGATTGGGAAGGAATGGGCTCTGGTCTTTGGTAAACAAATCATCTGGAAAGAAATGGAATGATACCACCTTTGTAAAACCTTTGCTTGAGATTTGTCTATCTTATAGGAATTTGTTAAGATATCTAAGTGGAATGATGTCAGCTTCTGGTCCATCAAACAGTCTGTGGAAAAGACACACAGGTAAATTAGTCTTTGAAAACAAGGGCAGCAAAAGGGAATAAATAAATAAATAAATATTTTTAAAAAATAGTCTTTGAAAATGGAGTTGAAGGGAGTCTGGTGGTAGCACAGTGGGTTAAGTGCATATGGCGTGAAGCGCAAGGACCAGCGTAAGGATCCTGATTTGAGCCCCCGGCTCCCCACCTGCAGGGGAGTTAGTCTCTAAGTGTCTTTCTCTTCCCCCTGTCTTCCCCTCCTCTCTCCATTTCTCTCTGTCCTATCCAGCAACAACATCAGTAACTACAACAATAAAAACAACAAGGTCAACAAAAGGGAATAAATAAATAAAAGAAAGAAGAAAATGGAGCTGAGCGGGGAGTCAGGTAGTAGCACAGTGAGTTAAGCGTAGGTGGCGCAAACGCAAGGACCAGTGTAAGGGTCCTGTTTCAAACCCCCGGCTCCCCTCCCCACCTGTAGGGGAGTTGCTTCACAAGCGTTGAAGCAGGTCTGCAAGTATCTGTCTTTCTCTCCCCCTCTCTGTCTTCCCCTCTTTTGTCCATTTCTCTCTATCCTAGTCAACAACAATGACAACAGTAATAACTACAGTAAAACAACGAGGGCAACAAAAGAGAATAAATAAATAAATAGTGGTCCGGGTGGTGGCACAGTGATAAACCTTTGGATTCTCAAGCACGAGGTCCCGAGTTCGATCTCCAGCAGTACATGTGCCAGAGTGATGTCTGATTCTCTCCTATCTTTCTCATAAATAAAATCTTTAAAAATAAATAAATATTTTAAAAAATGGAGTTGAGCAAGCTCAGAATTTTTCCTTTGGTAGATGGTAGGACATCATTGTTACAGTGGGATATATGCTTTGAACTTTATTATTATTATTATTAACTTTTTTTAAGTTCAGCTGATAGTTATGATGTAGCTTTTCAACATCACACTACTGCCACTCAAGGCAAAATGATCCTGTGTCTTGAGAGAAAGCAGGTTGTGTGCTAGATGGACTGGGCCCTAGATCCCTCCCTCTCTGGCTTCAGTTTTCTCCCCTACAATGGAGAAGTCATAATTTATATCTGCCAAGCTTTTAGAAAAAAAATTAAATGAAAGATGGTTATGAGTATCTAAGAAGGTTAATAAAATCTAGAAGATCTGTATATGTATTATGTCATTCTGACTTTGTAGTACTTTTCTCTCTTCATTTCTCTCATTACCTTGGGCCAGAACACTTTTTAAATTCATGAAGAAATTTGAAACTGTCCTGAGCGAGCCCTGCCGGTCATGTCTGGTGGAAAGTGACAAGGAGGAGCAGCTTGACATTTTGCCAGGACCAACAGAGGCAGCTGTGAATGAGGTGTCCCCCATTCAGAGTCTGAACAGGGCTCTGAAGGAGACCCTCTTGGCCAGGCCAGCAGTTGCACAGGTACTGATATAATTTTGGGGTATTTATTAATTCTGGACTTGGCTTGTGGGACATGTGGTTTCTGTATAAGGACTCTTTTAGAACTGAGCAAGTAAACACCTCTGTGGTCTTATCTTTGAACATTTCTTTATCTGCATGACCCTGTTGCAGAATAACAAAAAAAAAAAAAAAAAAAAAAAAAAAACCAGGTGTAGTTGTTGAAAGTTTAATGTTAACCCATGGGAAGAGAAATATGTTTACCAATGAACATTTTATTAGCCTGCATGTGATATTTGTTGAAGCATCTGTTTCACATGGGGTGACGTTATGATAGCCGGTGTGAGTGTCTGCAGTGGTATGCTGATTTGTAAGTGGTCATTGATAAACCATATGTAGACACTTCTATCATGGCCAAGTTTAAGTACCAGGAATTTAAAAATGGACTTGGAAATTTCCTGAATATTTAAACCATAGAGACTTTGAGTGAAAAGGTCTGTTTAGGATGGGTGTTTCTGCTTAGTATCCTGATACCCTGGGCAGTGGGATGCTCCAGGACTGGGGAGCACACCAGAAGAGAGTGCTCACCTTTGCCTTCTTACTATACTTCATTCTAGGTCCATAGCGTAATTAATTGAGGTCCTCAAGCAATTTTTTTTCTTTTTTTAAAATATGTTCTATTTATTTTAATGAGATAAAGATACAAAGAGAAGAAGATCAGAGCACTACTCAGCTCAGGTTTAGGGTGGAAACCTCAGAGCCTCAAGCAAGAATGTCTTGCATAACTATTATGCTGTTTACCTAGCTCTATTTTTTCCCCCTAATATTTGATAGTACAGAGGGAAATTGAGAGGGAGAAGGAAAGAGAGACACCTGAAGCACTGCTTCACCTCTTGTGAAGAAGCTTCCCTCTGTGGGTGGGGCCTGTGGGCTTGAAGCGAAGTCCTTATGCTAATGTGTGCTCTCAAACTATTTTTAATATTTTACTAGCACAGAAAGCATAACAGATATAGTGTATAATAACTGGTACATTTCTTTTATATTCATCAGCTCACTACCTCTTTCATACTAATCAAATATTTCAATTTGCTATTGATAATAGCAGTTTTAGAGGACTCTGAGAAAAACAGTGAAAATATGCCTTTGGTGAATATGCCTTTAGTACCTATTTTTTTAATATTTAATTTATTTCTCTCTCTCTGTGTGTGTGTGTGTTTCTTTTAATATCTGGATCCTTGATATTTGAACTTTTAATTGGATATTGGTAGGTGGGATGAAGTGGCAGTAGATGTAGGATTAGGCAGACCTGCTCAGCCTTGCTATTTTTTTGAATCAGGACTGGAGTCTTACCTAGGGTGCACAGTTCTTCACGTAAAGAAAGTGTTGAGGGGCCAGGCAGTAGCACAGTGGGTTAAGCACACAAGGCACAAAGCACAAGGACTGGCCCCGGCTCCCCACCTGCAGGGGGGTAGCTTCACAGGTGGTGAAGCAGGTCTGCAGGTGTCTATCTTTCTCTCCTCCCCTCTGTCTTCCCCTTCTCTCTATATCTCTCTGTCCTGTCTAACAACAATAATAACTATAACCAATAAGGGCAACAAAAGGGACAAAAGGGCAGTGGATTCATAGTGTAGGCACCAAGTCCCAGCGATAACCCTCGAGGCAACAAAAAAGAGTATCTACAGGGGTGAGGGCTATAGTGCTGTTACTGTGTCCCCACATGGAGCACTAATACATTTCATATTTTATTCAGATACCTTTTAACAGTATAGCTTCTAAATGTCCATAGTACCTGTCTTTTTTAACTTTCTGATGCTAGTATCTTCTTGTGAGATGTCAAGATTGGTAAGAAAAAAGTCAAAGCTAATTGTGTGTGGAGCAGGTCAGCATTGAAATTTAACAACCAGGAATGGGTGGTACTGCATCTGGTTGACTGCTCGTATTAATATGTGCAAGGACCAGGGTTTAATTTCTTGGTCCACACCTTCAGGGGTAGGAGCGTTGAAAGCAGTATGCATTTGTGTCTCACTGTCCTCCCCCATCTTTTTCAGCTTCTCTCTGTTCTATCAAATAAAAATAAATAAAATTTAAAAAAATGATCACTCATACATATAGCTTATTGTTTTTACTGGTCTTGGGCCTGAAACTAATGTTTGCTCTGTCTTATAGATTGTGCTTCCAGAACAATCAGGGCAGGGTGTACTTCCTCCCATGGAGGGGGAGCTTCTGCATCGTATGCCACAGCTCATGAAACGAATGAAGAAACTATGCCTGACGCTCATGAAGGAAAGTTGTCTGCCTCATCTGGTGGAGGACCTGGATCAATTCACTGGTGGGTCTTAGTGGCCAGGGGAAGGTTGAAACCTGCTCACTTATCTTCTCCATTGACCCTGGATAGCTGGGAATTTATCTGGGTCTGTCTGTGTGCATACATGCATGCATGTGACCTTGAGTAGTGTTGAGTAGTTACTTGAATAAGTGGGCTAGAAACTAGAATCCACATGGACACATTACCATATGCAGGATTCAGTTTCAAGCCTCCTGTATTCACTTGTGGGGATGGGGGTCGGGGAACTGAATGATGTCTAGGAAGTGAATAGCTCTTTCTGAGTGACTACCAGTAGCTGCTTCTGGAGTCATGCAAATTAAGATAAGAACATGTAATAAACACCAGGTGCTACCAGGTTTACTGTGTATCCTATTTACCTGCAATGGATATCCAGTGAACATGACAAATATTAGTATAAGTCACCTTAGTTGGTGCTTAACAAGTATTTTTTTTTCTTGATTGACTATAAAACTAAATGAAAGGTGAGTGGGGAGGTGTTAGGTGGTGGTACACCTATCTGAGCGCACATGTGCAAGGACCCAGGTTTGAGCTCCCAGTCCCCACCTGTAGAGGTAAAGCTTTGCAAGTGGTGAAGTAGTGCTGCAGGTGTCTGTGTCTCTGTCTCTGCCTCTCTCCCCGTCTCTCCCCTACCCCTACATGCTCGATTTCTGGCTGTCTCTATCAGTAAATAAAGATAATTAATTTTTTTTAAAGATAAGAGAGGAGAGGGATAGAGAGAGCATACCATGTTCCGGGAGGTGGTGCAGTGGATAAAGTGTTGGACTCTCAAGCATAAGGTCCTGAGTTCAGTCCCTGAGCACATGTGCCAGAGTGATGTCTGGTTCTTTCTCTCCTCCTATCTTTTTCATTAATAAATAAGTAAAATATATTTTTTAAAAGTGGGAGAGAACATACTTTTATCTAGGTTGTCAAGAAATGAATTACTTGGGGCTCGGGCAGCAGTGCAGTAAGTTAAGCGCACGCGGCACGAAGCAAAAGGACTGACACAACGATCCTGGTTCGAGCCCCCGCCTCCCCACCTGCGGGGCCGGGGTGGGGGAGTTACTTTACAAGCGGTGAAGCAGGTCTGCAGATGTCTGTCTTTCTCTTCCCCTCTCTGTCTTTCCTTCCTTCTCGATTTCTCTCTGTCCTGTCCAACAACAACAACATCAATAACAACAATAATAACCACAACAATGATAAAACAACAAGAGCAACAAAAGGGGGAAAAAATAGCCTCCAGGAGCAGTAGATTCGTAATGTAGGCACAGAGCCCCAGTAATAACTCTGGAGGCAAAACAAATAAATACTAAAAATAAAGGGAAAAAGAAATGAATTGCAGTTTGTGTTTTTCTTGATCACTTCCCCCTTGATTGTCTTGATTTTTATTAGTTATTCACCAAATGTTAAGGATTGTGTTACTAAAGATGAATGTGTTACTGAAGATGTATGATACTTGACCCTTGTTTTCCAAACAGTTCTTGGTCTTGGATAGTTTAATGCATCAGTAAGCCCTTGAGATTTCAGTATGTCCTTCACCTCCCTTAGGTGAAGTGATTTCCTCTGTGACTGAGCTGCAAAGCCTAGAGGTTGACCCTTCTGCAGAGAAGGAGAAGCAGCGTTCAGAAGCCAAGCATATTCTCATGCAGAAGCAGCGAGCCTTATCAGACCTCTTCAAACACCTTGCAAAAACTGGTAAGACTTTTCACTTCAAACCTGATGATATATAATCATCAGCTTTTAGAGAGAAAAATAACATGGGTGATTTTGGCAGTCGTTAGAGATAATTGAGCTGGTGGGAAACACGGTAGCAGGCAATGAAAATTTATGAAATACCATACCAAGAATTCTAGTCACACATGGAAAACTATGAGGAAGAACCATTTGTGATTCCCAAATGTCTTCACAGTTTTGTAGTGAGGTTTCTTAGAAACCTTAGTTTTATTTTCATGGCCATATGTTGTATAGCATCTACCCTTCCAACATAGCATAAAGCTACATTTCTCAAACGTTAATGCAACTATGAATTGCTGGTGAATCTTGTAAATTACAGAGGCAGATTCTGTTTTATTAGGTGTCAAATCAGGACCTTCAAGTCTTTCTAGAAAGCACCCTGGGTGATGTTACTCTGAGGATATTTAGACACCAGTGACACTAGAGCAGTGAGGTGACATAGCTGCTCTCTCCAAACTTTTTTACTTGAATACATGCTGTTTATTTTCTAGGTTTGTCTTATCGCAAAGGTCTTACGTGGACCCGTTCAAAAAACCCTCAAGAAATGCTTCATCTCCATCCATTAGACCTCCGGAGTGCATTGTCTATCATCAGCAGCACTCAGGAGGCTGATTCTAGGTTTGTTTATGTCACAAATGTAAAAAGTCATATAAGACTTCACTTGCCAAAATGAGGCTCACATACATTGCTATAAAGATAGAAGTGTCGGGAGTTGGGCGGTAGCGCAGCGGGTTAAGCACAGGTGGCGCAAAGCACAAGGACCTGCATAAGGATCCTGGTTCAAGCCCCCGGCTCCCCACCTGCAGGGGAGTCGCTTCACAGACGGTGAAGCAGGTCTACAGATGTCTTTCTTTCTCTAACCCACTCTGTTACCCCTCTTCTCTCCATTTCTCTCTGTCCTAACAATGATGACATCAATACCAACAACAATAATAGCTACACCAACAATAAAAAAAAAACAAGGGCAACAATTACAGCAATAATAATAATGATAAACAACAAAAGCATCAAAAGGGAATACATAAATAATTTTTTTTTTTTTTAAAGATAAAAGTGTCAGGCATCAGGTGGTGGTGCATCTGGTTAAGTGCACACTATAGTGCACATGGACTCAGGTTCTAGCCTCTGGTCCCCACCTGCAGGGAGAAAGCTTCACAAGTGGTGAAGTAGAACTGCAGGTGTCTCTCTATCTACCCTCCCCTCTTAATTTCACTATCTATCCAATTTTAAATTATTTAATTAGTTAATTAAAAAAAAGAGGTGTCTGGCCCAGGAGTTGGCACATGGCGAGTATTGAGTAATTGTTAATTTCCGTTTTTTCTTTTTCTTTATCTCTCTTTTCTCATAATTATCTCTTAATTATTGTTATCATTTTGGTCTTGATTTTACTGAGGTCTACTCACTTGAATAGAATGTACAGGTGAGAAATCTATAAGGGAATAGTAATTTTCTAAGCTGTTCCATATCCATTAAATTCTGTTATATTATAATATCCTCTGGAATTGGAGAGTCTCTTGCTTTAAACAACAATTTGCATATGTTGGATATTGTATACATATGTATTTCATTTGTCCAGTAACTTAACTTCCTCTGCTTTAAGGTTGATTTCAGTATATTGTAAAAAATTGTTTACATCAGCATTCTGTATGGCTTTCGAGGTGGCACAATGGATAAAGCATTGGACTGTCAACCATAAACATTCTGTATTTTAAGATTTTCATGAAAATTTGCCCAAGAGAGGTTGTACTTTGATTTCATCAAAAACTATGTGCAGCACCCTGCTTTACATTCACTCTCCAGTTACTAGTCAGCAGCATTCCCCATTATTTTTCTCACCTTGAGGTTAGGGGTGTCATTTTATGTTTGACTGTCCTCAGGCATTTATATTGTCTGTCTGAACTCTGGAGGGATCTGAATTTATGACCCTTAACTTTCAGCTCTAAGATAATTGTAGAGTTTTCATGAAGCAAACTATGTTATTTTGTTTTTCTCACTATACTTCTGATACTAAGTATATATGTCATCCTTTGTGAAAAATTCAGATGAAAGGGTGACTAGTCAGGTGAGAGCGCAGCAGGTTAAGCGCACATGGCTCAAAGCTCAAGAACCAGCATAAGGATCCCAGTTCGAGCCCCCAGTGGGGACCTACAGGGGGTTTGCTTCACAGGCAGTGAAGCAGGTCTGCAGGTGTCTGTCTTTATCTCCCCCTCTCTTGTCTTCCCATCCTCTCTCTATTTCTTTCTGTCCTATCCAGCAACAACAACAGCAGTGACAACAATAATAATAACAACAACAAGGGCAATAAAATGGGAAAAACGGCCTCTAGGAGCAGTGGATTGTATGTAATGCGGGCACCTAGCCCCAGCAATAACCCTGGAGGCAAAAAAAAAAAAAAAAGAAAATCAGATAAGTGTCAGATTGAATGAGTTCTCACAGATGTCATTTTGGATATTTGACTCTACATTGTGACTGAATATACTATACACTTGTCTTCAGGATCTGGGGTGGGAGTAGAGGTTTTAATTAACTAATCATGTTAATTTCTTTTCTAGGCTGCTTACCAAAATCTCTTCTTCTTGGGATGGGTGCCAGAAGTATTTTTATCGCTCTCTGGCACGGCATGCCAGGCTTAGTGCGGCTTTAGCAGCTCCTGCCAAGGTAGAATAATAGCATCTTCAAGTTGCAGGGACTCAGGGAAAGCTTTGCAAATCCCAAAGCCTGTATTCTCAGACCCTTAAACTTGAAATATAAATCATTGTGAATTTATTCTTAGAGTTTCTTAATTTTTTATTATAGTAGATTCTGTTATATATGTCAGCAGGACCAAATTCATAAGAAAACCTATGGAAGGAAAATTTAACATTTAGAATTTTTTATTTTATTTGTTTTTGTGGTGAATAGTGGTTTATAAGATTATAAGAGTACAGGGAATAGTTCTGACTGCATCTACCGCCAGAATTTTGTGCTTCCTCCCCACCCTCCCAGTGATAAACATCACAATCCCCTCCCCTCCCCTCCTTTCTTCTCCCCTCCTCTCCTCCAGAGCATTGCTCAGCTCTTGTTTATGGTGATATAGGGGATTGAACCTGGGACTTTGGAGCCTCAGGCATGAGAGTCTGTTTGCATATCCATTATGCTGTCTATCCCTGCCCCCATCAAAATTCTTATAAAGTCTTTATAGAAACTATCTTTAGGTCTTTTATCTAGGTAAACTAAGAAAAGACCACTAATAGCTCATTTTGGTGTTAAATCTAGTTCCTATTTAATCTAGTACTATCAGCATAAAATGATAGCTACTCAGAAAGAGTATATTGGCTCTAGAATGCTGCATGCTTCGTAGGCCAGTCTTAGATAAGCCAGGGACACTCCCACCCCTACCCCACTCCCTGCGTGCCCCCAGAGTACTAGAAGGAGCAGCTCATTATGGTGCCTAGTGACTGTGCCAGGACAAGCTCCAACAAGTTCTCATTTTCCCTTCTAGGAGATGGGCTTAAGCAACATTGAAAGGTGTAAAGGATTCTCAGCACATTTAATGAAGGTGCTCATCCAACAGCGGCGGTCTCTGACCACACTGACCGAGCAGTGGATCCTCCTCAGGTAGTAATTCAGTTGACCTGTATTACGAAGAATTATGTCAGTCAGCTCAGTTGCCTCTGAGTGTTCTGCCCTCAAGGTCCAAGGTGGCAGGTGGCATTTCTCTGGGCTCTGCCACTTGTTTTGCTAATAGGCCTCTGCCCACTGGTGCTGGCAGCAACTTTCTGAAGGATGGGCTCTGCCACAGGCAATAAAAAATATTATGGCTGAGGGGCCAGGCAGTGGTGCACCTGGCTGAGTACACGTGTTAATAGTGCGCAAGGACCCAGGTTCAAGCCCCTACCCCACCTGTAGGGGGAAAGCTTCACAAGTGGTGAAGCAGGGCTGCAAGTGTCTCTGTCTCTCCCCCTCTCTATCACCCCCTTCTCTCTCAGTTTCTGTCACTATCAACAAATAAAATATTTAAAATAAATAAAATAATTTAAAAAAATTATGACTGAACTACTCCTGAATCTGGAATGACGGTTTTTGTGACATGTGAGCCCATATGGCTGAAAGACAAGGGTCATGCTCATGGACCTCTGTCTCTGGACACAGATCAGATTTGAGTCAGCTTCAATTTTTTTTTTTTAACCTTTTGGACTATAGCAACAATCTGACCACATATGGATACTCTTCAACAGCATAGATGATCATTTAAAAAAGATGAGCATAGTTGGGAAGCCTTTCACCAACAGTTGAGTGGATTCTTGAATAAGAGTATTTCTAGACTCTAATAACTCTGGGTTAAGCTTTTTTTCTACTCAACTCATAATGGTTTACATTTAAAAATCTGCCACATTTACTGGAGGTCTCTTTAATGATTAAGGGTGGGAATAGATAACATAATGGTTATTCAGAGACTCATGTGCCTGAGGCTCCAAAGTCCCAGGTTCAATCTCCCATACCACCATAAATCAGAGCTGAGCAGTGTTCTGGTAAAAAGAAAAAATTGAAATCACTGCAATGGTGTGTAGCTTGAGGATATATAAAGTATGTGTACAGCATTTTAACAGGCTTCTTATCAGAAATCCTTTCTTCTTGATCACTATGATTCAGCAATACATCTCTGAGGCATTTGATTACTTGAAATAACTCATATTTGGTTTAGAAGTAAATGAATTTACTATTAAAAACAATGTGGTAACAGTTTAAAGTGTCATTCTGGAAGGCTACACACACACCTGGTAGGGCACATTCATTCCATGCACAAGGACCTGGCTTCAAGCTCCTGGGCCCCTACCTGCAGTGTGTGTGTGTGTGTGTGTGTGTGTGTGTGTGTGTGTGTGTGTGTGTGTGTGTGTGTGTGTGTGTGTGTGTGTGTTTATGAGTAGTGAAGCAGTGAGTGCTACAGGTCTCAAATCAGTCTCTCTCTCTCTCTCAGAGCACTACTCAGCTCTGGCTTTGGGTGGTGCAAGGGGGTGTTGAACCTGGGACTTTGGAGCCTCAGGCATGATAATCTCTTTGCATAACCGTTATGCTATCTACCCCTGCCCCTTTCCTTTATCTGCTCCATCATGCTCAGTTTCTATCTGTCCTATCAAATAAAAGAAAGGGAGAAAGGGAGTGGGGGTTAGGGGTACAAGTGACTGCCAGAAGGATTGACTTTATATTGCAGGCCTCACGCCCCAATAATAACCTTGGTGGCAATAAAAATAAGTAAGTAAAGTGCTACTCTGATACATTCTGTTTCTCTACATAGGAATCTCCTCAGCTGTGTTCAAGAGATTCATGACAGGTTGGCAGGGCCACCTGTCTACCCTGTGGCTTTCCCCCCTCAGGGTGGGGTGCAGCAGTGGACAGAGAGGCTGCAGCACCTAGCCATGCAGAGCCAGATCTTACTTGAGCAGCTGTCTTGGCTTCTCCAGTGCTGTCCCAGTGCAGGCCCAGCTGCAAGCCAAGGTGACACCCAGGCACAGGGTCAGCCTTCTGCCCCCTTCCTGGAAGGATTGGACTTTGCTACTGAAAGGCTTTCTGGAGCATTACCAGAGCTCATCCTACCTGATCTGAACTATCCATCCCCGGTACCTGAGAGTCAACTGCCCCTTGGTTGTCGGATGCGGAAGCAGGACCAGCTTTGGCAACAGTCAACTGCAAGATTAACAGAGATGCTAAAAGCCATTAAAACAATGAAAGCTGATATTGACCGAATTAGGCAGCAGTCTTGTGAGACTCTATTTCATTCCTGGTGAGTTGTTCTGTGTCTTTACTCTTCCGTGTATGTACTTGGGGCACTTGTTCAGAGTTTAATACCAGGATAAAATTAGGGAAGTGATCATGTGTTTTTTTGTGGTTTTTTTTTTTAGATTTTTAAAAAAATATTTATGTATTTCTTTCCTTTTTGTTGCCCGTTTTTTTTTTATTATTATTGTTGTTGTCATCATTGTTGGATAGGATGGAGAGAGGAGAAGACGGGGAGAGAAAGATAGACATCTGCTGACCTGCTTCACTGCCTGTGAAGCGACTCCCCTGCAGGTGGGGAGTCGGGGACTCGAACCGGGATCCTTACGCCAGTCCTTGTGCTTTGCAGCACGTGCACTTAGCCCACTGCACTACTGCCCGACTCCCGGGATCACGTTTTTAGTCCCTACTTTTTTCCACTAAACCTATGTAGAGCATCATGGCATTTGCCTAGCAATGAATTTTTCCCTTGCTTTGCTTACATTTGTGGTTGTACAGAGTGTGTGTTTGTTTTTACATTGGGGTGTTTCTGTTATTGCAGGAAAGATTTTGAAGTTTGTTCTTCTGGACTGAGTTGCCTTTCCCAGGTGTCTGCTCATTTGCAAGGCCTCAAGTCCTTGTTCATTCTCCCAGGGATGGAAGTTGAGCAAATAGGCCCACAAATGGCATTAGTTGAGAGCCTGGAATATGTAATAAAAGAAATCAGCAAAGCTACAGATGATTTTATGACCTGGAAGACTCATCTACTTGCTTCAGGCATTCAGCAAGGTAAGGACTATTGTTCAGTAAGTGAGTAAAAGGCCAGAATGATGTCTATTAGATTAACGTGGGGATTGTGGTGTCATTTTTGTTGCCAGGATTTCACTGCTTTAGACTGACTTTTTTTCAGAGACAGAGAAGGAAAAGGAAAGATACTCCAATACCAGTACTTACTACTGTCATTAAGGTTGAACTAGAGCCTGGGTTGTGCACATGACAGATTGGGTGCACTGTCCAGTTAAGCCATTTTGTTGGTTCAGCTAGTATTTAATTTAATTTTTCACTTAATGAAGGAGGGAAGGAAAGAACCAGAGAGTATCACACTGGCACATGCACTTTGGGAGTCAAGACCAAAAAGATCTCATGTTTAAAGAATCCAACTCTATCGACTTCTCAAGCTGCCTAAATCAGGTTATATTCTAGATGCATCTGTCTGAATTTCTAAAGCACACAAGCAAGGGTGCTTGGTATCCACAGCTCTAGATTTCCCCCCCCCCCATGTTTTGAGTATCTTGCCTTTGGAGTGTCCTTATACAGTTGACTTTGTAGCACCAGTGCAGACCTGCAACACAGGTGTACTTGATCAGTACAGAAAATCCTAGCTTAGAGTGAAAATTCAAGGACTGATAGAGTTGCCATTTATACACACCACTTTAACTTTTTAGTATTTTTGACATTCATCTTGGCACAATTTTTCTCTTTAGTTAATTAATTAATTAATATATTGAATAGAGATAGAAATTGACAAAGGAGGGAGGGAGAGAGAGACAGGCCTGCTTTATTATATCTTGTGAAGTTCCCCCTACTGCAGGTGGGGACTGGGTCCTTGAACCTTGTTCCTTGTACACTGTAACATGTATGCTACCATTACTGCCACCAGAGTTATTGCTGGGGCTTGATGCCTACTTGAATCCACTGCCCCATGTTGCTGTATTCCCCGTGTCCATTCTCCCTCTCCCTCCCTCCTTCCCTCTTTCTCTCTTTCACAGAGAGAAATTGAAAAGGAAGGGGGAGATAAATTCTTAGTAGTGCCTCACTGCTGATGAAGCTTCCTCCTGCAATTGAGGACTAGGCACTTGAACCCAGGTTCTGGTACATGATAATGCATGAATATACACGCTCTACCAGGTGCTCCACTACCTGGTCCCTGGCAAGATGTTTTAAAGGGTTATTTATTACATATGAGAATGAAAGTTTTTCATCTGACACAGAAACTAGACAGTCACTTCAGCACTGGAGATTGAACTAGAAGCCTCAACATGTAAGTCTGGTGTTACTCCAGTTGAGTTGTTTCCTTGGCTTTGACAGAAGATTTTAATATGAGACAATAAACTTATAGCTTTATCTTGACACAGTGGCTCACCCATAGTAGGTACTTAACAAGCAGCCTTTCCTTCCTTCCTTCCTTCCTTCCTTCCTTCCTTCCTTCCTTCCTTCCTTCCCTCTTGTTTCTTCTTTTTTTTTTTTTTTTCTTCCTTTCTAGTATTTGATTTACTTATTTTGGCTAAAGACACAAAGAAATTGAGAGGGAAGGGGAAATTAGGGAGAGAAAGAGACACCTGAAGTCCTGTCTCACTACCTTCAAAATATCTCTAATTCTCCATGCACTGTAATATGTGTATTCTACCAGATGCACCATCACCTGACCCCCATGACTATTTCTGAAAGTAGGGATTGGTGATGATTTTTTTATTCCTTCACCCCTTTTACTATTGTAGTTATTGTTGTTATTGATGTCATTGTTGTTGGGTAGGACAGAGAAAAATTGAGAGAGGAGCAGAAGACAGGGAGGGGGAGAGAAAGATAGATACCTGCAGACCAGCTTCACCGCTTGTGAAGCGACTCCCCTGCAGGTGGGGAGCCAGGGGTTTGAACTGGGATCCTTACGCCAGTCCTTATGCTTTGCCCCACCTATGTTTAACCTGCTGCACTACTGCCTGACTCCCTGTTGATGACTTTTATAGGCACTAAAGCAAATGATTGGTTCATTTATTTATGTGTTTGTTTTTGGATCATGTTACTAGGAAACCAAATGTTGGATGAAGTGTCAGTTGAGGATTTTTCAGAGCAAATGGAAACTGCCATCCGGTCCATCCTCTGTGCAATCCAGAATTTAACAGAAAGAAATAGTAAAAAAGCAGATGCAGGCATGGATCAAGCAAGACCACAAGAGAAGGAGGATGGTATGTCTGAAATTGGGCAAAAAGTAGTTCATAGCTGGGTTTTTTTTTGTTTTTTTTTTTTGATGTTTTACTTAGGTGAGTAGTTCCTTAAGATATTAAGAATT